>NW_009916650.1:0-6447 GCF_000696875.1 Nestor notabilis | reverse complement strand
CCTAACTATTCTATGATTCTATGACTTTGTGGCTTCATTCCAGAATTGGCTCCAGATTTTTCTGGGCAGCTGTATGATAGACTCAGAGCACATTGTAAGAAAGTGAGATGAAATGCTCGTCATGGTCTTCTCTGACCATGGGTAGACTTACTGTTTTCAAGCTAGACATCCTTTACTATGTTCCTGATAATCCCTTTCTCAGCTGCTGCCAAATGTGCAATATTCTTTGGTTCTGTTGTTTCCTTGGGTTTTGCACCTCAGTCAGGTGAGCACTGTGGGATGTGAGCTTGAGCTCTGTTGCACTACTTTGCTTGATAGTTTTCTGGCCACAACTTTGTCCCAGAAGTGCTGTGTCTGAATTACAAGCTTTCCCCACTGTTTCTCTTTCCCATTTATATTTTTTTCTTTTATCTCCTTCCCTCTTTTCCTTTTTCCTTCCTTCCCTCTTTCCTCCTTTCTTTCCCTTTCTCTTCTTATTTTTGCCCCCTCAGCACGAACTCACACGTGTTGCATTTCTTTTTCTCTAATCTCATTTACCAAAAGGTCTGTGAGCCCAAAATAGATCAGGGTGAAATGCAAGTTTGTCTTGATTAAACCATCAGGCTTATGGATGGTTAGGTTTGTAGTTTGAAAAAATGCATCAAGATGATTGCTTTTGTTCACTTTCCAAAAGAAATCTAGTCTCCTGGATTACCTTCCTGTACTGGCCACTTCTTAAACATGTGTTCCAAGAAAACCAGTTAAGTGTAAAAGGTGAAATATTAACTTAAGTAACAGAAGGGTGAAACTTAATTTTCAATTGTACTAGTAGGAAAAGAATCCCATTTTTATTGTTATTACTACTGGGTACTGGAATATATTGGGTTTTAGAGCAATGACAGTTATTATTTAGTGCCTAGTTTGATATTAACATGATTATAGTTAGGACCACTTTGTTGTAGTAATGTCAACAAGGTCTCCTCAGGGCAGAACACCCTTTTTATCTTAAAATCCTTGGTTGCCAAAATAAAAGAATAGTATGACTTTCAAAAAAAAAAAAGAAAAGAAACTTCTGTGTGAATTGCAATTATTTTGCCACACTCCCACTCCTCCCTGCCTTTCAGATGAAAGTGTTTGGATATCTGGAGCTATCAAAAGCAGGGGTGGGGGGGGAAAGTAATTTGGGAAATTAAGTCGATAAGTACCTAAATCATCACTTACGTGGACTAACAGCTGAATCCTCAGTGGTAATAGAAAATACTAGCTTAAAAAGTCCAGGGCTGCATTGTTGTCAATCACTGTTCTACTGTAGCTACAGTTCAAGGAATTATCGTACTGCAGTAGGAATTCAAGTGGATTGTAAGAGATAACTGTAGTGTTTGTAAGTACCGTTATAAAATGCTATACTACTTTCTGCCTTCATACTCTGCACATGCATTGATAGGTACTGGCAGAATGGAGAAAAATGTTCCACATGAAAAACACATCTGCATAGAGAATTTTTGCTAAAATGGAAGCAGGAAAGAGGATTTTTTTCAGCTTAACATCCTCTACCACTAGCTTTACTTCCTCCCTAAATATAACAAAAAAGAACAGATAACTAAGTTTGCTTCTCCCAGAGAGAAAAATACATTTTGACTTAGAATGATTATGTCTGTGTGTGCAAGCAAGGCTATTTGCAAATTAAACTTTCTTCTTCAGGCTGGATCCCGGACACGTTTCTCTGTCTTGCTGGGGAACGAGTACATCCAGTACTCCTTGTGGGATGTCTAAGCTCAAAAGGTTTCACATACTTCACCAGGATAGAATAGTTGTTAATTTTTCTTCACTTTAGATCTTCTGTAATTGAATGCAGATCTCACAAAACCACTTCTATGTAGCTGGACACTACAGTGAATTGTTCTCTAGTCCTATTCTTCTTCAATAAATAGCTTGAAATAAGGATGTGATTTATCTACAGTAGATACCTGTAGGCATCTTCCATGTACTTGCCTTCACATAGAAGACATCTTTATATCAATCATGGTGACACTACCATTATGAAGTAACCCCCTTCAGTTAGCATACTGAAGGGGCTACCAACACCAGCTGGTATTTGCTGATGTACCGTCTTCAGGGTACTTTTAGAAAAAAATGCCAGTCAGGACAGTAAGCAATACATATACTGTCTCAGAATCAGAGCAAATAGGGAAGAAGTACTTACCCCCAGGCTTCTGTACATTACCTTGTTTTGGAAATCTTTCTTTGTCAGTAATGTGGTGTCCCTAAGCAACTTGCCACAAAAAATGAAGGAAAAAAAAAAAAAGGAAAACAGATAGGCATGATCCATCTAGCACAGAATGCTTTTAATGAAAGTATGGTGCCTCCAAATGAGTGCTATCCATTACCTACTTTTTAAAATGGATGAAAAATCATGTTGCTCTCACCCAATATGTGCCAAACAAAAGGCACAATAAAAATGACATTAAAATATATGAGCTCTTTGACAATAGTATTAGTCACATCTTGTAACCTGACCTTTCTGCTGGCAGGGACATTCAGTAAGGTGTCATAAGAGGGCAAGCATTTACAGTAGTAGGAAAATTCACTGTATTAGTCATGCACTAAACAAGCATCCTTCTCTCCTGACTGACAATTTTTCTTCTCTCCACGTTGCTTTTGGTGTTCATGTTTACTCCCAAATGTTAAAGAGTACTCCAAAAAGATTCTACAGTGCTAAAAAATTGCTGAGATGAATAGAAACTGGTAAACATGCCACCATGGCCACTAGTGGTCATACGACCATGGGCCTGTACTTACACAGAGTGCTTGCAAGTACAGTCCTAAACAGGATGAAATTTAGAAGCTTTATCACTCAGGTCATAGCTTTAGGAGGCATTTGATTTAAAAAATACGCTTCAGGAGCACAGACCTATTTCTCTTGCTGAGATGACTGGGCAGCTGTGGTTTGTTGCTGACCTGTGCAACTTCTAGATACTATTTCCTAAATTAATGCATTTGTGGCTGCAAACAATCCAGTCAACCTAGCCAAAGCAAGATGATCCACAAAAGAGGAAAAGAAGTAGTATGGCAGTGTCCATTTCTGCTTTAATCTTTAATAGGGAGATAACATGATTTCTGTAAACCCTCACACCAGGTGCTGGAGGTCCACACTGTTTTCACATGTATGTGTCTGAATTTGTAAAACAAATAGAGAAAAGGGGGTGTATCTTGCTATTGTGACATAGAGAAATAGGCAGCAATTGAACACAATGTTCCAGATCATTTTCTGTCATCAGAGACACTATGGTCAGTACAATTTTTTTCCAAAACACAGAAAAAAATTAATTGCACAGGGGTTAAATTCTTTCTACCTGGTTCTCAAAGTGTATCTTTAAGTGTCCTTGATTTTAGAACTCCGGGCTATTTGAGTTGGCACTCTAGTCAAATCACATCTTGCTGTTTAACTTCAGTTTGGCCTACTAACCATGTATCATAGTGATCACACTTTAAGGAATAATGCAGAAGAGGGATTAGATTACTTCTTAAGCAAGAACCGAAAATTCTCTCCTGGTTGTATTAAGTATGGGTAAAGAGAAGAGAGCCCCAAACAGTGCTGGTGTTTCAAAAAGCTGAGTTTCCAAAAATGAAGAAAATCACTAGTGAAATTCATAGGAAAGTAAACATAAATGTGAATAGAAGTGGGAGTTTTAACATTTTTATTACAAAGAATTATAATTGTGAGTAAAAGCCCAGTTTGAGTGAAAACAACAACATATATTTTTAACAAACAGACAAAACTGGAAGTAGTTAGTACAAAAAGGAAACAGAAGTTGCTAAGTGTAGGAAACATGTCAAAAGAAAACATAGCTATGAAAAAACAAAAATCAATGTTGGGCAGCATTAACACGAAGGAGTCTATAAGGAACAAAAAATTTCTTAAAATAATTCTGGAGAAACAGGTATTAAAATTGTTCATAATACAGAAAAAAAGGTGTTCAGTCAATGGTTTTTATTTGTGTCATGTGGCTATTACCTTTCTTAAACCATACTCAGGTAAGACGCTAATCACTATAACAGGCATCCTGTTTTATATAGCAGCCTTCTACAACTAAAACCTCAGAATTTTTATACACTAATTCATTTGAATGCTAAACTCATCAGAGTCAGGTTTTAGTACGTTAAAGATGGCAGTGAAATTATGGGATAATTGAAGAATACAGAAGTTGCAGGCATAGATTTATGCAAAGGAAAAGGAGGTGGCAAAGTGCAGATAAGGGTGTAGAGGGAATATATTTTCAACTCTATACTCATCGCAGCACCTGCAATGGCCCAGATTTTGTAACAAGTGAGCCAATCCAGCCACATCATAGCAATATTAATGGCTGAGTTGCTTTTCTTGAATATTGTACCAGTATTCAGAAGGAATATAAAGAAATGAAAAACTAAATTAGATTGACATTAGTAACACATAGCCACCAATTCAAAGTATTGTTTCTCTGCCAGCTGACAATTGACTGCTAGATTATCAGATTACACAGAATAAGCCTTGTCAAAAAAAGCCTAATTTTCTTCTTGGGGGATATTAAGATACTTACCTGTGCAGTGGATAATTTCATCAGTCATAGTATTCTGTAATAGTTTATTTTCTAGGTAGCAAATCTCTGCTTAAACTTGAATACTGTTAGTTGTAATTACCAGCTGGATGTGCAGGTGGGTAGAAGACTTTGTAACGAGAATACTATATAGAACTGAAACAATGTGCTACATTAAAAACTTGATTAATGAAAATCAGAGTGACAGAGATCTACCAGGACCCTTGCAAATCAGCAAATTTTCAGATTGCTCAAGCCAGGCAATGTTCTTCAGTTTTTCCAGAGTTTCATTGTTAATACTACTTAAATAAGGAAATAAACAATTCATTTAAACACATTTAAAATAAACTTCAATTAGCTATAAAGGAGGCTGATATAAGTGTACAGTGTAAGATTTAAAGAATCATAACATTTCTATACAATAGGAGATGGCCTATTTAGGTAGCCAGGCACCAAAGTGTGGTGTTCAGTACGCAGATATTTCCCCTGTGTACTCAAAAGCTGGAGTCGTTCTATCCATCAATAGTGTGTAGCTATTTGGCTCATAGCTGCAGTGCAACATCCCAAACAAGAAACAAGAATAGTCATAGTGTCAAACTGCAAAACCAAGAAAGAAATGCACTTCAAATTGTCTTCTTCCATGAAAGATCCAAGCGGACCAGTTAAGCTTAAGTGTGTTTGCAGTGTAATGCAAATTGCTTTGCTTTGAAGAAGCTTATCAGTGTTTCTAGCAGTTGGTTAAAACTATTCTATGGGAGGTATCACTATATACTATTACAAATTGTAACATGAGCAAAGACATTTATTCCTCCTCACTATAATATTTTTTCCTCTTTTTCTCGACGGATTTGACTGTCATTAATGTATCTGCACACACATCACATATACTGCTAAATATTCATGTTAAAATTATCTCATACATTAATCACAGATATGGGATTGAGAAATACAGAGACTTATGATAAAGTCTGAAAAATCACCTAATAAAGTGACTTGACTGCAAACACTATATGACATCCTCAAATATAAGTTAAAACTAACATCAAGCACTCTTTTATGCTCTTAATTTTAAATCTTTATAGTTTTGTCTTTTACCCATGTAACCACCCAGTGACAGAAAACATTGACATATTATGTGACATTTTTAAACTGAAGGTAGATCTCCCAGCCATCATAAAATATGAGCTTAAAATCACCATACCTGTGGCCAAAAGTCTAAGCACTCGATCTCAAAACTATTATCTTCCAGCAACAGTGGCATTACAGCTGCTCAGAGGTAAGGATAGCATCTAATTCTCCAGCATTAATCCACACATTCTTTATATTACACAGATTACACAGGGCTGTTGGGACTGCCGTGAAACTACAGCAGGACAGATTTATGCCATGGTAAGTTGTAAACAGAGTGTATGAACTTTTATATATCTCTCTGACTGCCCACCTGTGCGTGTTTTTGGCTGCAAATAAGTCCCTTTTAAAAGAAATAAATGTTCCAGGTGGTATTTCCATCACTTAAA
Organism: Nestor notabilis; assembly: GCF_000696875.1. Lineage (NCBI taxonomy): Eukaryota > Metazoa > Chordata > Aves > Psittaciformes > Psittacidae > Nestor > Nestor notabilis. The sequence goes on along the minus strand of NW_009916650.1, from coordinate 377 downwards.
TCAACAGTCCTACAATGTAAGTTGGAGAAGTTGCATTAACTTTTGTCAGGTTGCTCAGAAATTCATCATCCTAAACTGAAAAGACTTTAACTGCTGAATATATCATGCTTCACTTCTCAAAAGCCAGCAAGGATCAGGAATTTCAGCCAGACAGCTGTGAGATCCTGAAAGGGTGATGTTATTTTTACGGTTTATTCTCCCTTCCTGTCCGCATTTCACACACTGATGGATGTCTCTGCAAGTTTTGGACCAGGTGAAGCATTAGTGGGTATAATCTGTGTGTTTATAATACTGCTTACAGGTATATGCACATAAATACATGTATGAAAATAGACTACTTCTAAATTTGCCATCTGTCCTGGGTTCAGCTACAGCAG
>NW_009916649.1:66704-73962 GCF_000696875.1 Nestor notabilis | reverse complement strand
ACAGGGGAAGTTTAGATTAGATATAAAGAAATTCTTTTTTGTGAGGGTGGTGAGGCAAGGAAGTTGTGAATGCTCCATCCCTGGCATTATGCAAGGCCAGACTGGACAGAGCCTTGGGCAACATGGTTTAGTGTGCCCCTGCCCATGGCAGGGGCGTTGTAACTAGGTGATCTTAAGGTCCTTTCCAGCCCAAACCATTCTATGATTCTATGATTAAAAGTATCGGTTCTCCTGTTCAATTACAGTTTTTCAAAATTTCACACACTGCTGGATTAACATCCTTGTCCCATCAGAGTTTCTTCAAATGAACCGAGATGTGCCTATGTGATAATTTCTAAAGAAGCTAAGCTTCTTAATTTCTTACAGCGAATATTTGAACTCTAGAGGTCCAGTAGCACCTTGGAAATTCACATTGCTTTATTTCAGCAATTTTCCCTCATTAAGTTTTGCTCCACGGGTATTCTAAAGCTCTAAACACAAACATAAGCATACTGCAATCAAAACAGTGCTTAGCTTCTGATCATCTTTGCCAAGCACACAGTCATCCCATAGTATCATAATTGATCTCAGTACAAAGGTGCCAAACTCTGTGTTGCTGAAGGATAGTTAGATGATGTAAATAGCTTTTTGTGTTTTGCAATAAAGCACACTTTTGTTGTGCTTGATGTAAAAGCAGGAGATGAAGGTATTCTTTTATTGAAGCAAACATGTGGAAAATTGCTCCAGATTGTTGTAGTACAGAGCATCTCCCTTGAAAGGAATGAGGTTCATCTATAGGGCAAACTCTGACTGTGGCACTTTATTGGGGTTACTCCTGGACTCTGTGTGGTCAAAGCAAATAACATCATGTCCATCTAAATTGTTATAACCATGAGACTGGCACATTTTTTCATCTATAGTGTTATATTCTAAACTGTCACTAGGCATTAACTCAGGCACTAGTGAAGTCCTACCACCTAGAGATGAACTCTGCCTCAAAATTATGTTTTCCACTTCACTGCTACTCGTATAGCAATTACTGGGTCATTAATATCATTGCATGCAATTAGTGACAGTAGAATGAGCAAGAGGTTTGTTATTTATTTAATATGAACTTTCACTGTAACCCTTTCTTACCCAAGAGCTACAGGCAGAAACCAGAGAGATTTTCAAGGCAGATGAACATTCTTGAAGAGTAGGGTAGGGTTTGTACAATACAGAAAATAGGTCCTCATTTAATGTTAAAGCTTCTGTTTTTGTTTCCAGCAAGCTGGCTTGTCATTAGCAACAATCAGTGTAACTTGAATGCTAACTAATTCTATTAGTTCTCTTCAGCTGAACTGTTAAGCAAAGCTTGCCATGGTGGTGGGGAGATACTCTCCCCATCCACGACAGGCTTTTGCCAGTAGTGTGCCAGGAGAAAGGATAGACTTACACAAAATACCTGTTTGTGGTTGGTGAAGTTAACTAGCTAGTAATCTGCTTTAGATGCATACTTTCTGATACACACTGAATACATCATAATTAGTGGGCTTGCATCTGCCACAGTTACTTCAGCGCTCACAAATATATAATTTGTTTATGTAAACTAGAAGCAACCATGTGTGCAGTAGATCATTATCTGACATTTCTCAGAGTATGTGAAATACAGAGCTGAAATACTTTTAGAAATGCTTAACTGTGATGAAAGACTTAAATTGTCAGTCAGAGATACAGTATTCAGATGCTTTTTAATTTTTTTGTAATCTCTAAATTACTCCAAGACAACTTGCACTGAAGCAAGTAGGATTTTGTTGTGGGTGGATGCTGTGACCTTCTGAAATAGATAGTAATTCAGCAAATAGTTTGCTGTTTAGTATACTTCAGCCGTGGTATTCCTTAACCCAGAGATAAAGCGGTGCTGTTTTTAAAATGATAAGCAGCAGAAACCAGTCAGAGCTCAACAGCTTTTTTGATGCTTTCCAACTCTGTCTTGCTCACTGTCTCTTTTTCCCTTTATGACTTTGTTGACATAAAGGACTTATTTATTTATTTACCACCAGTACTCTTGTATGATGCTGTGTCTCCCTGGAATTAATGGAATCATTCTGAATATAGGAAACTTTTACAAGAACTCTATTCGTATTTTGTGCTTAATACTTGAGCAGTCCTTTTCAGTTGGATAGTGTGAGATGCTGGAAGGAGAGTCTATGGATTTCCACAAGCGTGCCTGGAATTAACCAGCTAGTATATAGTAAGGTATATTGCAGCACAGAATTGATTTGCTCTGTCTTACTTGTCCTCAACAGATGGAGACTTTTATGGGGCATTATGTAAAGACCCTTGTATCAAGAGTCTCATCTAAGTACCACAAGTCACTCAATTCGCCTTTGGACAAGATACATTTTAGAGCAGTAGTTAGAAATGTGAATCACAAGGTTTCACTGCAAAACCTTTGTCTTCTTCCAGGCAAGAAGAGGCCTGTTTTTTATTTACTTCATATTGTTCTCGTTTTAGCTTGACTGGGGAGGGCATTGCTTACTTGCTGTGCAGAATATAATTTGTGGATCCTGTTTAGATACATATCCTGAGACATACAACATAAACTTAATTTTAAAAAACAAGAAGAATGAAAAGTGGAAAAGAAGGGAAAATTCTTGTCCTTTTCTTCACATAGAACTTTTGCCCCATGTGTGGATTAAGGGAAAAAAGGCTGGCTTCAAGATTATTTATAAACACTCTATAAAGTTTAGTTTGAGGAAAAAAAACATCTTAATTTGAAGAAATGTGTGGAATAAGACTGAGAGAATGAGAGTTTCTGAATGGCTTTTAGGTTGAGAAACTCCGCAAAATTCTGCTGCCACCTTGACTGCAAGCAGGACAGATAAAAATCAGACATGTTAGAAAACTGCAAAATTGCATTAATTGAGCAAATTCAGCAGGTTTGTTATCTTTTTTATTAAAGACCCTTTCTTTGCCTCTGTAAGATCAGTGGAAAAGTTAGGATGTGATTTTATTATCTGTAGACAGCAACACAGACAACACAGTGACAGTACTCCACGCAACTCTTCATAATGCATGTAAGTTTTAGCACTTGCAGTCTGGGTTTGGCACTGCTGACTGATAGTTAAATTCTGAAAGACAATTTCTTCTTTTTTTGTGTAAGTGAAGGGTTCAGTGTCAGTCTCACTACAAGCAAGGGTAAACCGTTAGTAGCTAGTATTAGAAATTGGTACGTATATCTTCTCTCTAAACTTTCTGCAGTTCACCCAAGGTTTTGCCAAGTGTTTTCCAAGCTACCTCTTCTTTGGTGAGTGGCCTGAACAATTTTTTCTGGTTGTTTCAGATCTCCATGCAGATCTGGCATTGCTAGTAAGTGGAGTAAGAAAGAAAAAAAAGAATTTAATTTCATTTAATTAAAACAATCTTTCTATTACCTCAGCTGCCTTGTTCTTCATCCCTGGCTGGTCTAGAAACACCTCTGTGTTGTGATCTGTGATTTGTGGTTTCCAAGTGTGTGATTTCTGGTGTTCTTAAACCTGTCCCATAAATTTAGATAATTTATGGGAAAGAAGAATTATTTATTTGGTGCTCTACTAAGAGAGTCATTAAGAGAACCAAAAGCAGATGAAAGCAGTCAGAGGACAAATGCATGATGCCTGGCCAAAATAGTGTTCTATTACTTAGTAAAATAAAAAACCCTCAAAAACTTTACATGCGCTTAGTAATCCTGTGAGTGCATATGAGATCAAGTGCAGCTTTGCTTTAAGAATAACTTCTTACTGCTGTTGGATCTAAAGCTTTCATGGATTTTTGCTGCTGTTCAGGCTCTTCTGTTTCATTTCTAAGCACAGCTGGGGAAAATTGGAGACGGGTAGGGTTATTTGATTTTATTTAGCTCTGATTTCGAAAAACATGTTTTCTGATGCTGAATTCAAGCAGTATTTAAGAAAAAAAAGGTGAAAATCACTACCATCAGACAGTACTGATCTATCCCAAAGAAACCTGTAATTCTTATTTTTCTATTAACAGACCCACACCAGCAGCAATTAATTCTTGATGACTTTGTCAATCATATGCCTTTGATACATTGCCAAATGGCTTGTATTGTCAGCACACTAAGGGGGGGGCTAAACCAACTTTGCCCTCACCCATCAGTTGACATCACTCATTCATTCTTACAGTCTGTGGAAACAGGAGAGGTCACAGGAAAAATAAGTATGACATTCATAATTTTTTTCTTTAGCTATGTAGTGTTGGTTCAAAGGATGTGACATTTAATTTGCAAGTAGGTAATGTTTCTCATAATCCTAAAACATAAAAGTATGGGTAATAATTGTGGCAGAATTATAAGGCTGAGATTTTTGTCTGCTGTTTTTTTCTTTTAAGTAATTGTGATGGCATTTTTTCATTTTGTAATGTGGGTTTTCAGGAGTGAAGGAAGTTGAATTTTTGTGACTGTGCCTTCATTTCTAATCTCTTTGTGAATGAAAAGCTATATACAGGCACAAATCCAGCAGCTTAATTCTCCATCTGATTAGAGCAATGTTACCAGCCTGATAGGTTGGAAACAGCCAAGATCCATGCAGTGGCTTAGCCTCCTGGGAGGCAGAGTAATAACAATCAAATGAAGACATATTAAAATGTAATATTACTTCCTCTCCATGGGGACTGTATAAGAGTCATAGCCAGGAACTATTCTTGTCAGCTGACTTTGTTTCGCTCACTGATTCCCTGCCTCTGCATTTATGACTAATGCATTTTGAACAGTAAACACCACTTGTGAAGTTTCAAAAGCAAATAAATGTAAAACATTATACATTGATTTACATGACTTGCAGGTTTTTGGGGTGGTTTTTTTTGTTCTTTTTTTGGTCTTGTTTTCTTTTTTAATAACATATATTTTGAAGAAGAGAAGGCAGAGCTGGAATGGAATTCTTTAGTCTGAATAATTACATTTCCTTTTGTGTAAGGGAGAGGGTATGTTAAGGCACTGTTTTAAGAAACTGAAAATAAATACTAGCCTCTCCAGAGTAAGTATATATCATCAGACTCTTAACCATAATTTCATAATTAGTCAATTTTCTCTGAAAGTTGAAAACCCAACTTAAATTCCGTATAAAATGGTAGCTGCTGATGTATTCAAGGAATGCGGACACAACAGTATCTGTGTACACAGAGCTCAAACATAATTTTTGGTTGACTCCTGTGAACATTGCCTATAAATTATTACGATTTTGTCAGAAAGTAATAGAGATTTTAGGGCAATTATGTGTGTTTATTTGTAGGTGTGGATAAACTGTCAACTGAATAATTTAATGTGCTTTTGGCTGTAATTATTAGTTTTGTAATTGACACCAGCGGAACAGGACAGGTCTCAGAAAATCAGAGGTACCTATCCATCAAAAGATTTAAAAATATTTTGCTACCTGTTTAGCAACATTGTACTTGAATTTAGTTTACTGTGTGCTGCTATATTAATACAAAGTGGTGTGGGATCCTGAGAACATTTAATACTCATGGGCAACTATATCAATCATTAACAATGTTTATTAATGTTAATATTTAAGTAGTATCTCATCTTCTTAGCAAAGGGCTGTCCGTGAGTAATTGCATCTATAAAATATATCAGCAATTTTAAAAAAATGCACAAACGATGCGTTTTTATATATGTATGTAAAAATAAACTGGAGGAAAGATCTAGGGTTTGATCATATAATCACACCATGGAGTAGCTTTTCCGTTTTAGACACAAGAAGACTGTGTTACGTTTCTGCGTGGATACCCAAAATTCCTATCACAGACACTGGTGGGTTTTTTTGAAATACTCTTTCATTTTGAGCAGAGCTCCAGGTACAGGGTCACTTTCATGCAGAAGTGAGAGTGCGGTGGTGGAGCCTACATGATAGCGGGTATAATTTTCATTTGGAGATCAACATAGAAAGGCAGTGGCAAGTGTTTGAAAAATATTTTGTGCTTGCTCCCTTGTTTGACTTTTGTACACTGAACTGTCATGGGGCATTAGCAGCATGAAACTGTATTTTCTCTGATGTCCCAGATTGCTACTATTTCTCAGTGCAACTTTTCAAAGCTTGGAATGATGTGTTTAAAACTGCCCACTTTTTTCCTGGTACACGAGGGATATGTGAGGTTGTATTTCGATAGTCTTAATAAATTCTAAAACGTAATTTCTTCCAGTGGCCTTGGGTAATTGTCAGTTTAATTACAGGGAGCAGCTGAGATTGAAACTTTGCTTTGTCACTGAAATGCTCCTCTGAAAATCCCCCGTTCCTCGGGACGTGGCAGTCTGTACTCTGAACCATAACGTAGGCTTTCCGAAAACCCCTTGAAGAACAGTGGAAAAAGTGAATACTTCTGCAAATTCATTCATCTGACATCAAAGCTATGAAAGCATTCTTTTAGCAAGCAAGTGAGGCAGATTGAGCTCGCGTAGGCACACAACCAGACTCATTGTACATCTGGGCCTTCCCGTTCAGAGACTGTATTTGAAGTAATTTTGCATTCTTTTTGCCGTCTTACTTTCCTATTCTGTACTGAGGTCAGACTGCATCCTCTGCATCTTATTGAGGTCTCCTGCTCTGTGGGTTTAATGGATAGGCCTTTAAAGCATAAAAAGGCATTGATGTTCAGAAGAAGCAGTACTCCATTCAATTAAAATCAAGTAGGAGTGTTTAAGGAAATGTGAGCCCCCAGCGCTTTGATTAAAAAACAAACGAAGGGTAGCAGAAAATGTGACGCAAAGTCAGTGTTTATTAGTTGTACTTTCAGTTGATGCTCAGCTTTGGTATTTCTATTTACTGCTTTTTTTCCCCTTGTCCTTGTGCTGGTACATTGGCAAATAGGTCATAAAAAACACTTTCAGCAAAGACACACTTGATTTATGTCCAGAACAGGTTCTTAGTATTGATTTTTTTTTCCCCTCTGGAAAAAAACAAAAGAAAACAAAACTATATGTCTCCATTATTTTCTGAGCATGGCAATGCAGTGGCACATTTCAGATGATCTTTTATCTTAAATTACTCAATGTGTTCTTCTGTATTTTAAAAAGCATTTTTGCAAGTTAAAAAAAAAAAGACATAATTGCATGTATGGCCATTGTCATGTTTTCACAGGGTGGAGGGAACAGGAGGAACTGGGAGGGACCATGTATGAGGAGAAGGGAATTTTAGGAAAAGAAAGCACAATTTGGGAAGTTTGTATGGTGGCTGTAATTTGAGTTTATCACAAAAGAGGCAGAAGTGGAACAAAAACAAGGAGTAGATCAAAGGCTAGGAAGCAG
>NW_009916649.1:37291-66673 GCF_000696875.1 Nestor notabilis | reverse complement strand
CAGCAGTATGGGGTTTATATCTTTACAGCTAGAGAGAAGATTAGAGCAAGAATAATACTGCCATGGGGCTAGGAAGACATTGTGAGAGAAGAAGGAAATATACATAGGCTGCATTTGAAAGAAAATCCCCAAGGAAGGCAAAAAAAGAAGGAGAGGGAATTAAAAACAAAGATACGAACAGTGTGAAGCCCTGCTTGAATTAGATCCCAAGCTGAAAGGAGAGGGGCAAAGGCAGGAAAGTGCTGCTTAAGCACTTTGCCACAGCCACGACAAGTAGCGAGCCCTGTTACATCCCATTTTCTGTTTGTTTCCTCCAGTTGGTGGCCCGGTGCTGGTGCGTGTGCATGCAGCTGTTTGTATGTGTTTTGGGCCTTGGATAAACAGCTCCAAGAAACAACAGTGGAATTTCCACCTCTAGGGCAACTGGGGTGGGAAAACCCCTGGTTTATTCCCTAACTAGAGAAGCCAGAGTCCACTGCTGGCAAATGCATCTGCATTACCACCATGACCGGGGCACCAGCACACATACCGGCAGTGGTTGGTGCCTGGCGTAGTGTGGGGTGGCCGCAATGCCTACACCTGAGGAGCTGCCAAATAGTTTCCCAGCAGCTGTTGGGGTTTTGCAACCAAGAGTTGGCTCGGGCGGCAGTGGCGGCGCACCCCTGGACTGTGACTCAATGTTTTGGATTCTCCAAGGGAGTCGTGCTTGGTGCTGGAATCGCATTGCAGTGTCAGCTTGCGGCGAGGTTGCGTGGTTCCAGCCAGCACCTAGATAAGAGTGAACAGTATAAACACAGGGGAAAGCAACCGTTTGTTTGTACAAGCTCAAAGGTTTCCGTGAGAATAGAGTGTGTTCCCCACCACCACCTGCCCCCACAGAGGCTCCTCGATGCTGAGAAAAGTGAGATTGTACTTTAAAATATTAAATGGTTTTCCAATCAGTGCAGAATCTCAGCTTTCACCTGGGTCTTTTGTATGCGTTCACTTCTTCCAGCAGGAGATTTGTAATAGAGGAAGCAGGTGTAACGTGGTGATTATAAAGATATTGTTGAAGGGGGAAAAAAAAAAGGGGTGAGTTTTCAGTCCTTTGCTCCTCTGAGCCTGCCAGGGCTTCCTTTTCAGCTGACTCCTATCACCTTTGTAGCAAGGTGCTGTGTTTTCGGCCAAGCCAGTCAGTCAATTGTGCATAGAAAAAAAGGTTGCTGGGTAAATCTGAAACTTTGATAACACATTCCTCCATTTGTATATATTGTATGGCTTACCAGTGTATTCATTCCTTTGGCTTTCGACATTTCACAACTTTTCATAGGTCAGCCCGAGCAACACGAACAGGTCCTGGTAGATTGAAAGATTTCTGCTTTCAGACATTCATGTTCACATCACTTTGCCTGTTGATTTCTTGATTTTTATTTATTTTTATTTTTTTATTTTTCTTTTATTTTTGATCAGCAACATCAAATGGGTCTTTGGAGGGCCTGGATAACCAGGAGGGAGGGGTGTGCCAGACAAAAACCATGAAGATCCTCATGAAAGTTGGACAAGGTAAAGATCGTCTGCTGTTTCATGAAATCACTATGATCAGTCTCAATGTTCTTTTAGTTTTCAGGCTTCTTTTAGCGGTGTAGAACAGGAAGCCAACCGAGTCTAACGTGGTCATTCCTCCCTTTAGTCTGAAAGCAAAGCCTGTTTTCTCTTCCTAGGCTCCTGACAGATTTCTACAGAAGGAGGGTTAGCGTAATAAGATCTCTTCATTGGAGAGATCCCTAGAAGGAAAGGTCACCTGGGAGTAGTGTGTTTTAGTCATTTTTATTTTTATTTTAAAAACAAAAGCCACAACTCCACTGCTTCAAATTATTTAAAATACATGAAAGGAGGGAAGCTAATATTTCTATAGTTTGCTTGTTATGAATTCTGATTACAGAGAGGTTTTTGTTCATTGTCTCTTTCCACATATAGATAACCTATTGTGCTGGAAGAAAGAATTATTCTTCTAAGTAGAAGTTGGTTTAGTAGTCAGTCAGCTTCCTCAGTTAAACCGAAATGTCATCTGCAAAGCTTTTCTTGCCAATTACAGGAGTCCCTATAGTTTCTGCAGATGGCCTCATGATTTAAACCTCTGAAATAACTAATCTGACCATTTTGCTTTAAAAGGAAAATCACTTTCTTGCATCTCCCAGTCCTTTGCATAAAGATTCTTCTGTTCAAAACCATTTGTGTCTCACAAGGTACTGAGAGCCAGCTTATCAGGCTCTGTACCATCAAGCACTGAAGCTGCATGAGCCATCTTTCTCTCCCCCAGATCCCAACTCGGCAGGGCTGCCCCGGTACACGGATCCCACCAAGCGCCCTGAGCAGGAAGCTGGCACCAATGGGAAGAGTTCCACCACCAGCCCCTTTGTGAAGGACCACTCAGGTGGGTATGGTGGCACTTGTGCTGGGGGTGGGGCTCAAGCAGAGTCTCCTCCTTTGTCCCCACATGCATTTTATTTTACCATTAAAGTGCCAAAAAGACAAATTTTTTCATACTGAGGTGAAGCAAAAGCCAGTTCTAATGCTCTGGTGGATAATGTCTGGGAGCTGCAAGTTCTGGCAACAGCTGCTCTCCTCCCCTCTTCTACTCTGCAGTAGAAGTTAATTACATCTTGTGAGAATATCACTCATTTACAGGAAAGTTTTTGGACAAGACATTCACTAAGCAGCTTTACAATGGTAAATGCTGCCTTACATTTCGTATTCTGGCAGATGAACGAGTCTTTCTGTCTTTCTCTTCCTGTATAATACATTACCAAGTGGTTCTTGACAGCCATTTATAAAGTTTACTTCAAGGCATCTATAATTAATGTTGTGATCTTTTAAATGACCATATAAAAATCTACGCTTGAATGGCTGGGCTTTCACTAAATTTAAAGATTTTCTTTTTAAAATGATTATCTAAGCAAGATAAACAGATGGTTCCAAACAAACATCTTCAGGATGCATTGACAACATAAGATGACTAGAAAAAACCTAACTCTTAAGACTCATGGTCTCTGGAAGAAAGTTTGTTGAATTGGGAATGCTAGAAAGCAAAACTTGCTGGAAGTTGATTCTGGGGTTTCTCCAAATGGCTGCAAGTTTTCCTTGCTAGTTCTGTCATTAGTTACTGAGCTAATGAATCTTTGATACAGTGGTCACTGGCCAGGGTTCAGCCAATGCCTACAGAGGTTCCAGTAGGAAAAGTTCAGTTACGTGGATATAGTAGCCACAGCATTCTTTTACCTGTCAGTTAGGATCAAGAGAGGGAAGTCCAACTTTTCAAGTGAGAAAGTGTCAAGTGAGCTTTCATTTAATTTTTGTGACAAATAATATGATAGCGCAACAGCACTAAATATTCAACAGGAACAATATTTCAGCACATGAGCTTTTCCTAACTACCAAATATGTTCTGTTGTTTTCTTGTAAGTCAAATGTAAGTTAATACAAGCAGATACATGCCATAGCCATTTTGACTGTCATCTGCACTGCCTCAAGCTCCTTTGTTTTGTGTGCAAGCAAGAGGAGTCCGTGTAAAGAGGCATTAAGGATAGTTTAGCTTAAATCAATATGCGAAGGATAGAATAGCAGAAGAACGGTGTGACACTGAACAGAACCAGTTGTCCTGAGAATTGCAGTTTCTGTGTTATTTTCCCCTGCAGTCTTATCCCACCCCTCTCTGCTGCCTGGGGCTGGCTGGCATCTGTTAAAAGATGCGGTGTGCATCAAAGGCTGCCCTGTCAGTGCCAGTCCTCACTGCTGATGGATGATGATGTATGAAACAGGGTGGTTTGGGAGCAGCACAAAAGTGAGACCAACAGACACAAAGTCTTGTTTAATATTGATTGCTGACTTCGGCTGTTTGCATTTAGCTATCTAATAGGGTAATTGGTTTGTCAAAGTTCAGCTGTCAGTTAATTCTTCCCAGTCTTGCTTACTCTACACATTTTTAAGCAGCGTAAATGCATCGCAGGATGGCGATAACTTTTGTCTGTTGTATTTCTGTTCTTTTCAGGATCTAGCACAGATGGCAGTAAGGCTGGGCATTCCAGTATACTGGGTTCAGAGGTGGCCTTATTTGCAGGGATTGCATCAGGGTGCATCATTTTCATCGTCATCATCATCACTTTGGTGGTTCTTTTGTTGAAGTACCGGAGAAGACACAGGAAGCATTCACCGCAACATACAACAACTCTCTCACTTAGTACATTAGCCACCCCAAAACGCAGTGGCAACAACAATGGTTCTGAGCCCAGTGACATTATCATTCCTTTAAGGACTGCAGACAGTGTCTTTTGCCCCCACTATGAAAAGGTCAGCGGCGACTATGGACATCCAGTGTACATAGTTCAAGAGATGCCTCCTCAGAGTCCAGCAAACATTTATTACAAGGTCTGAGAAACACACAACCAACTCTGGTACAGTTGAGTCATAGAGGAAACTCGCTGGTCAAATGCTTTCTGTTGGAGTTTGTGATGGCGCCTTGTGCACTAGCATTGACTCAAGCACAAGGGGGAGAAGGCGACAGCTCTTTCTCCAGCAGCCGACACGAGCTGGACAGCTTACCTAGTCTGTAGAATTCCTATTGGTGAAAAAGTATTCACTAAAAGCTGGAAGACTTTTATGTAGAAGATGCCCATTCTGATCGCTGTACTCTTGTTACATTCATCATCCTCAAAGCCATGTGCTGCAGGCGTTCAGGCATGTACAAAAGCCAAGGGAAGATGGAGTGATCTGTGGATGTTAATAGCTGTAGGCATCCTGGGAAGGTGCTCTAGGATATATCAAGCTTGAAATGCAATCTTCTGACTTCTGTGTGTCTCAGTGTGTACTGGATTTGTCACACAGACCTTGGTGTCTAAGTAAGACTTCTTAAAGTTCTCTTGCTTTTAGTCCGTCACTGTTCCATTTGTTTCTGTTATCTGGGGCTCTGCCATCCTTCACATGAGATTTCCTTTCACTCCACCTCCTGAATCACTAATGGAACATTAATGTTTGGAGATCCACGCTCCATCCATCTGCTACAGCAGCCTCACTTGAATGGGTAATGCATTTATAGAAATCGTGTTTGATAGTAAGGAGCCTTCCAGCCAAAAAGTTAGGCTGTCAACAAAGTCAAGAGCAGGACTGGGTGGTGGAGGGAAGGGCTGACTGCAGTTGCAGTTGAATACTGCTGCCTCAAAAATAGAAGCTGGGAAGAAAAAAAAAAGAAAAACAAAAGAAAAACAAAACAAAAACACATTTAGGTAGCACAGCACTTTGGTATGCAAAGTTTTAAGAGGCAAGTAGGAGACACAATAACACACTCAGTGGATTAGGGCTGCATTTGAAGGAATTCATGGTTATCAAATACCAGTGTGCAGAAAAAAATAGTACCTTCAATACAGTAGAACAAAGGGGTATTGTTAGTAAGTGAACAAGCTTGGAGAGGACAAGACAATAGCAGGCCGCTGAGGATAGATTAGGGCAGGGCTGTTGTGGTACTGGCAATAAAGTATACAGCTTTGAAGCTGTAGCAAAAATGTAGTCTGCTTTGGATGACTTTTAAGCAGACTCAGCTGCTATACTATCACATTCTATTAAACACAGGGAAAGCATTTAAGAAAATAGCAGAGAGCAAAATCTGAGCAAGATGATTGTAAGCCAACAGGTCAAATGAACTGTAATTCTATCACTGGTAAAGTTGTGGAATAAAAAAACCCAAACCAACCAAAAACCAAACCCAAACTAAAAATGGGACCCTTTCTCATCTCTAAAGTAAGATAGAATTTCTTTCTGACTGAGCCTTTGACACTTTGGTTTGCAGTAGTGCTGGCCCTGCACAGTGAGTTTAGGTACTGTGACTGACACAGCTGTTCATTGGTGCTCTGTTGCAAGGTTAAAGCACATATGACAAACCTATTGCAGTCCGTAAGAATAAATTATGACGCTGAGATGGAGAAGGAAGATAAGTCTTTATTTATAATAGGTGTATAGAACACAAGGGATATAAAGTGAGAGTTTTTCTTTCATTTGTTCTTTCTTACTTTTTTGTTTTGGTTTGTTTTTTTTACTAATATATATTTTGAGATTGCACAGAACCTACACCAGAAGATGTGAAATTCCTTTGCGGCAATTAAATAGTCTTAACTTGTTATCATTTTGCATATATATGTGAGTGTGTATATATACATAGATACACACATATATATATACATATACACACATTTTTTCTTTAAAAAGAAACTGCTTCTGGGAAAAACATCAACCATCCAAAAATAACAACAAAAGCATATTAAAAAAAAAAAAAAAAGAAATAATCCAAAGTATCTCATAAAAGAAAATGAGAAAATATAAGGCTCAAAATATCAGGAAGTCAGTGCATCACGTATTTAACAGTGACAAGGCGTGCCGGCATCTATTTTGTGTGTTGTGTTTTCCCTTGCCTTACAGGCTGATGTGTTCTGTAGATTTCGTTGAGGTTCGTAGATGGGGGTTTCAGGTTAAAGTTTTCTCTTTAGCATGGCTATTCCCTACAGCTCCCACCCTGGGGAGGAAATAAAAAAACTCTTACTTTTATATGTGCTATGCAAATAGACATTTCTAACATAGTCATGTTACTATGGTAACACTTTGCTTTCTGATTTGGAAAGAAAATGTAGCAACAGCATTTGGGGATCTCAGACCTCCAGTGAGCACCTGCAAGATAAAAAAAAAAAAGAAAAGGAAAAAAGAATCTGTCATAGAAATGATCACTCTCTTTGTTTCCTGAACCTGAAAATGATGTTGGGATGTTGGTCCAAAAGAGAGAAACAAAACAAAACAAAAAATCCCAACCCATGGTTCTGTGGAAGGTTACCATGGTGACTAACTACAGTACATATGTAATTCTTTTCAACAACCCTTCCTTTCTGTGAATCCATCCATACAAGGTTCTCTTGTAAGTCATTAAGATTTTATTTTTTTTTTGGGGGGGAGGAGTGGGGGAAGGGAAAAGATGGGTTTACTGATACTGATTTTTATTAAATCTATGCTTCATCAGTTGGCTACATTCTAGTTATGTACTAAACTGTGAAAAAAAAAATCAGATGAATTGCTCAAGAGCAACCTGCAACCAATTGAAAAGAAAAAAAAATTGTACTGTGCGTCTGTTTTGTGTCTGGTGCAGAATTATGACAATCTACCAACTGTTCCTTTCTTTGACGTTGGTCCAGCTTTGAAAAGTTACTGTAAATGCCTTGCTTGTATGATCATCCCTAGTCAACCGACTTGGAATTTGCACCATCATGTCTAAGTGAAGATGCTGTAAATAAGTTCAGATTTACTGTATATGGATTTGGGGTGTTACAGTAGCCTTATTCACCTTTCTAAATAATAAAAAAAAAAAAACCCACATGAAACAAGACAAAAATGGCTTTTCTTAACCAGATTGTGTATATAGAGCAATGTTGGTTTTTTATAAAGTCCGAGCAAGATGTTTTGTATAAAATTTGAATTTTGCAATGTATTTAGCTACAGCTTGTTTAAAGGCAGTGTCATTCCCCCTTGCACTGTATTGAGGATAAAAATGGTATAAAAGGTTGCCAAATTGCCGCATATTTGTGCTGAAATTGTGTACCATGAATATTTATTTAAGAATTTCTTTGTCCAGTTTGTAAGTAACACAGTATTATGCTTGAGTTATAAATAATTTTGGGTTTTGTTTTTGTTTGTTTTTTGTTTGTTTGTTTGTTTAATTCTGTTTTAAAACTAGCCGGTCATAAGTTTGAAATCTGCTTTAGTTCCACATTGCAATTAGTTCCCAGAAAATGAAAACTATGAAAATCACATTCCACGTCTGTTTCAAACTGAATTTGTTCTTAAAAAAATAAAATATTTTTTTCCTATGGAAACCTTGCCTTCTAAGTATTTTCTTCTGTTTTGTGATTTTTTTTTTCTTTAAGAGATGAAAGGAAAGAAATATTATAATATACTGGCTTCTGTTAACCTGCTTCTTTACCAGGCTTTCTCTTACATATATCAGCAGATTTTATAAAACACATGGGGTCTTATGCCCTTGAAAGTCAGTGAGCTTTAGCACACAAGCAATTGCCAGACATTATGGAGTGGGTTTATACTGTGGGTAGAGTCAGAGACAAAAATACACGTGAAGCCTTCTGGGCGCTCTTGCTGTCACTGCTGCTCCTCAGGAGGGGGAATGACAAGCTTGGGGATGGTGGGGCTGAGTGAGAAGGGACGGGAGATGGAAGATGTTTGGGGAATGGCTAAGGAGTGGAAATGCTGCTAAGTCAAAACATCTCTGCATGGTTCTTTCAGTAGGACCATGCATCATCCTCTCCCTGTTTTACCACACCTTAAGGGAGATGGGGGCCAACATGTGCAGGTGACACAAGCCTTAATACAAGATCCGTGGTTAAGTTGCTGTGGTTTTCACTAGGACAACCAATTCTCTCATTTAATAAATAATACCTTCATTTTTTTACAAAGCCCAGTCACCCTGAAAGTAAAGCATCTTTCAGTTTGCTAGCAGTACTTAAATGGTGTAATCATCCATGGAGTAACAGGTGGGAAGATCCAGAGGACAAATATACATTTGTCGCTTTAACAATAGATGCCAATTTGTCAAAGAATTCTCATTGAAGAAAGGCAGCTAGTTATGGTCACGCAATGGTCACTTAATTCCCATTTGTCAAATTATCTTTTCTGTTCTGAATAATTGGGGGAAAATGACTGTATGGCAGAGGCACTGTATGTGTTGCAAGTGGCACTTGCCACTTCATTTGTGGCAGAAGTATTCTGAAATGGGACGTACAGATAGCCCTAGAGATTGGAATGGTTGGGCTAGCATGACTTCTTGCTGGCAGAGCTCATTTTACAGGTCCAGTTTACAGAGTCTGTGCTGGAAGTTGACTTTAGGGGTAAAGTCACACAGTGACACTTAGGTTCACGTCCTGATGCTGTTACAGATGTCCTTGGGAGAGTTATGTGGTCCAGCAGAAGGCATTGAGTCCCCATGGTAGAGCATGTGAGCGTACTCTGATCTCTCAGTAAATCACCTGGGCCTAATCCTGCATTTACAGCTGTAAATCACTTCAGAGGAGGTAGTCTTGCATACTCGGAGGCACACGCATACTTGGATTGAGACTTCACTCACTGCTTTGTGCCTGAATATGGGCGATTTCACTTGCTTATCTCAGTGGGTTGTTGTGAGGGTCCCCACATCATTAATAGCTGTGTGGTGTTTAGGTCTGGTCTATGCTAAAAGGTTGTCTGATATAGCCATCTGTTAGAGCTGTGACTCTAGTAAAGGCTAAGGCTATTGTTTTTATTTTAGGCCTTGATAAATACTGGAAGGTGGTGATAAGGAAAGTCATTCAATAGTGTCAAGTTTACATGGCGTTTTCATTAGTGTCCCTTTTTTTCTATGATAAACATATTATTGTATAATTATATATATTATATTTATAGCTAACTTGTATGCTAACACCCACACCCCCCTATTTTTGTCAGTGTTACAGCAATAAGGGAAAAACAGTGTTGCTGTAAACCCAGTGTCTCCACTGGGGGGGGAAATAATGGTTGCCAGTGTATCTGTATAGTTACACTTGGGGACAAGGATGCTGGGTTGATGGGAGGGCCTTGCATACATACCAGCAAACATAACAGAACCTCCATTGAGTCTGCTGTGCTCATTGCAGTAAATGATATGTGCCTTAGACACTCAGCATAAAGTCATTGACTTATAACCAATCTGTAACTTGTAGAGGAAAAAAAAAATCATACTTGCATTTTGCTCTGCTGCTGATGCTGCACTATTAATTATCAAATAAGCACAAAATCAGAATTTACTGCCTTTATTGTGAAACTGGTTCCCTGACAAGAAATAGTCCGAGTCAATAGGCTCTGCTAAGTGGAAAATAAAATTATAATTTACACTTGTTATCCATCTAGAGTGGAATACAGATCTGTTATATAAATAGTGCCTCACAACATAAGCCTAACAATGTTGCTGCCTAGGTTTAAAGCATTATACTTCTTTCTTTAGCCTTTCTCTTTAGCTTTGCTGTGATGCATTGATCAAATGCTCACTCAGTCAGCAGCATGCTCGTTTTGATTCTATGGGCACCATAAATTTTCTTATTGCAGAAAAGCTTAGAATTGTGTAGTGGTTAGCAAAATAAAGGAAAATGAAAACTCGGTCCTTCTAAGAGACACTCTCCATCTTCATAGCCACAATAGACATTTTGGTGGGGAAAAATACCAGGGTTTAAAGACACCAAACATACTCATTCTCCAGTTTGCATGTCACTACATGAAACATCAGATCAGAAATCAAGTAATATTTGTTTTGGAAAAAGATGGGTATTGAAGGATACACCACAGTGTATTCATGATTGTGCCATTCGTAATCTGAATGGTGCTGGATTCAGCTGGCTGAGCTATCATCTATGAAGTAAAATAGTATCTTTCTTTCACAAGACTCACTGAAATACTTTGATGCTTAATTAAGGCATAATGCAACCCATAGGAGTCACCTCACAGATAAAATCAGATGGTGGAACTGGAGTTCCCATTGGAAGTAGCATGCAGATGATATCCTTGCCCATGCCTGGATCTCCCAACGATGAGTGAGGTGCTGGCAAATGGGGGCTGTTGTCTCTTCTGAAACAGGGGCAAGAGTCTGCCTACATGAGGTGAGGATGAGGAGGGGATGCTGCAGGAGGCTGTTCCCAGAGGAAGGCCTGTGGAGTAGAGGCAGGAGGTGAGAGAGAAGATGTGCAAGAGGGCAGTGACTTCCTGAGGAGGAGGCTCTGAGACATCTGTAAGGACAAAATCCTGGGGAGAAATCAGACCACGATGACAGGCCCAGCTGTGGAGGTAGTTAGAGAGACAGGGTATTTACAGCTCTGGTAAAGGCTTCAGTGGAAAACAGCAGCAAGCAGAATAAAAATGTTGACAGATGAAAGGTAAGCAATCACAGTATTTGGTAAGTGTTGACTGTCGTTTTGAGCAGGTGAGGAGGCCAGGTTGTTCTGCTAGACCCTGAGAGGAGAAAAAGCCTGCATGGGATGGAGAACTGAGACCAGAACCCAGTGTTTTCTGCAGCCTGGGCTCCTGTGAAAAAGAGATCAAGGATCTGCAAGAACAGAATAACTGTATGACTGTTAAAAGTCTAAGCAGCAGAAACCTTGTGCATAGCTGTCATAACCTCTGGAGTAGGACTTGGGTTTTCATAAGTGCATTGACAGAGCCTCTTGTGCTTAGGCTGCTAAAAAAGTGCAATTAATTTAATAATATGGGGAATCCATTGAGGATGGAAGAATGCATCAGACCTTCAAGGGATATAAATTAAGATAGTTCAGTTTGATATCTGATCCTACTTATCACAGTTCAGAATTGCACATACATAAGCAATACTCATCAGATTTTATTATACCTCTTAGCTGTGAGAAAGTGCTTTATAACAGTGTTGTCCTGAATATTATGAAGACTGTACTCAAAAACATACCAACAATTACTGCTTTTGTAAGAGACTGCTACTAAATGCCATAACAATTCTAATTTGTATTTCATTGACCATCATCAGCAATTTGCTGTATCTGTTCATTCAAAGTAGGTTGGGTTGCTAGCAAATGTCTAATAAAGATTGTTCACATTTTAATGTGTCTTTTTGTCCTCTCTTCTAATATTTAAACTCATTCCTTCCTACTCCTGCATTCAGTTCTATTCCATATGCATTCTGCTGGGTCTGGAGGTCTTCTCTCAAATTTCCACTATTGAGAAAATAGTGACTGCTTTCCTTCAGCCTGTTTATCACATACCCTGATGCCATGCCCTGATTACCTGCTCAGTACACCAGCCCTGTCAGTCCCAACACCCTTTCTGGGGCTTCATATCTTCCCAGATAAGGTTTCACTTCTGGACAAAGCTTAAGTTGCTCACAGTGAAAGTTTCTTTTCAAATGTTGCCCTAGGCTTTCCTCCTTTTATATGGCTGGCTTTGGATTTTAGCTTGTGAAAAGTTTTTCATGAAAATAAAATAAATAAATTCTGATGAAACACAGGAACATTCCTTGTACCAAGAATGTGTTTTCTTCTAAGCCCCTTATTTTCCAATCAGCTTTAGTTTGAATTTTTATGTAGCTTTATCTCTTCCTTTTGTATTTATTCAATTGCATCCGAAGGAAAATAGCATGCAGTAAAATTCCTAAATATAATTTAAATATAGCTCTTTTCAATCTGGTTGGCTTTACATCTCCAGTCATCGATGCATTAAGCTAAAAATATGTCAGAATGTTTTGTCTTGTTTCTTGTAAGTTTAAAAAAAAAACTATTAAAATATCTTTTCAGAAAAGTGTAAGCAGTTCACTTTGGAAGGCACCACTGAGCACAATTAAGAAACAGTGATTGGTGTGCAGCTCAAAATTGAGTGAGCATATTTGAAAGACAGAATGACTTTCGGCAAAAACCAATATTTAGTTTGGTTTTGTTTCCTTAAGTCAGCTCAATACTGAGAAGCAGGAACTGCTGCTAGTTTTACTGTGGGTGCACCAGTCTGGTGGCAGCCAGCTTGGGGCTTATTTACGTAGCTTTGTCCTTTCAGTGTCTTATGATGAGCAGTGGTAAAACTAAAGTCTGGATGCTTTGGCCACCAGTAGGTGTAACCTATGTGATTGCACACAATATAAGGGATTTATCTGAAGACATTTTTCCTGAAGGAGAAACATAAATCCCTTTTGCCAGCTCCCCTCCGCCCCCTTCTAGTGCTGCATTTTAAAACAGCAGACGTTCTTCCTTTGGATTTTTCACCCAGTGTAAATATTTCAAAGATAGCATCGGAACTATATTTATCAAGTTATACAACACTTCTGTTTTTTCTGTGTAGCTGGTTGCTTGCAACATTTCCACAGCATCCTCTCACTCAAGACACCATTAATAGACCAGTGCTTACGAACATCCGGATGAAACTTATTTTTTGCATTAGTTTCTTGAGAGATATCTTGCCACTACATTTTAGTTGTGTCACGTTACTGGCAGATCAAAGCACCAATACACCTTGGTCCAGAAAAAGACATCATCTCTGCTTACAAAAGTTATAAGGACTGATTTTATTTTCTCTCTTTCAGTCACCAGCAGTGAGGGATTACCCTGGGCTGTTCAGGCTTTTGCAGGGAGGCGGGGAGGAGGTGGAGAGGCCTCAATCCCCAGGGCTTTGATTGCTCCTTCTCAAAGGGAAGAGCTGCTCTGTGTTTGCACAAGATGGGAGTTTCACATGGCCCTCGCTGCAGCACTGAGCATGTGATAAATGCAGGGCTGAAGCTCTGAGCAGTGGTGCTCTGTCAGTCAGCTTTCTCCTCATGTCTGTGATAGCAACCATTTGGGAATCAAAAGATTTCTTGGAAGTGGGCTGATTGTGTAAGGAAGGCACGTGGGGGCTGATCCAGGGCTTTTGGCGTGCCTTAGTTCATCTGCTGTACCGCTGCCGAGCACTCCGCCAGCCGTGCTTTGCAAGAAACAATGAGGAGGATTCGGCTTAATTAAACCCTTGGAAACTGCATGGGTGGTGAGAATCACAGAGGCAGTGAGAAACAGCTGCAACCATCACAGCAGCATCTTCTGCAGACCTGGAGGTGGGCACTGGCTTCTCAGGAAAGGCTGTTTCTGAATTGCAGAAGGAGGTCTGGGAAGGCTTACATTCCCTATTTATTATTTGACAGCTCCACTTAACATTACTGCCAGCTCCTAAAACAGCATTTGACCCAAATGTGATTTCTTAAGCCTGAAGTGGAGTTTTTCACTAATGCAGTTGCCTGATTTCAGTGCCCTGAAGAATTTGGCCCCTGATCACTCACCAATTGACAGACATGAATCAGGTGGCAATTAAATCACTGTAAAATGTAAGACCCATTTAGTAACATTTCCAAGTCTCTTAGAAACAATAGCTCTTGCAAAAATGCTACCCATTGCCAGCTACTTTGAGATATACATAATTTTTGAGTGTACCAAGTTCTTTTTCTTTAAAAACAGTGAAAATCAGAACTCCAAGCACTCTTAATTCTGATTTTTTTAAGCTCCTGAAATTCTAGGCCTGAGGGGCTTTCTGTGGAAGTGAGTTTTATAGTTCAGTCACACATCATATAAGAGTGTTTTCTTTGACCAATTTTTAGCTTTCCACCTTTGAAACTCTCTATTAATTTCTTCTGAGACAGAGAAACCAACTCTTAAATTCTTAGCATATTTCCATCTTAAAAAAAAATAAAATTATCTCATTCTCACTCTTACAGTACCCATGCTCCTCAGACTATTTCCATTTAGTGAATTTTCCATGCCCCAAACAATTTTTTAAATTCTTTTTTTTGTACTTTTTACTCTCCCTTAGCTCCTCTTTATCCTTTAAGAACAAAGACAAAGGGAATATATATATATAGTTTGCTATATATATAAATTGCATGGCTTTTTCCTGTAGTGTAATCTTAAAATAGCTGAGGAGGAACCGCATATGAAACAGTTTGGATGCTATCATGGCCAATTTCTGTGTCCACGGCATTGTGGGAAATCGCTCCTGTAAAACATCTTACATGGTGATAAGCACTTTAAGCTTGCATTAATAGTAGTAGGATTTAAAACTGTTCAGTACCTCTTAGGCATCCTATTGAGAAAGAGAGGATTATATTTTTGGCTGTAGTCACAAAGCTTAAGAGATTCTAGCTATGTCTCTCTACAGCAAAATCAGGATGTTTCCTTTGTAATGCATTAATGGGGAATATTTATCTGAACACTGTTGTTGTACCTTCCAACTTGGTGCATGAACTTCCTTTTTTAAATATGTCTTTTAATTCTTCTTTTTGTTTTCTCATAAGCCATGTGAACCACCCCTTTACTAAAAATTTGCCTTATTTCTCGGTCCATGTTTTGTAGACAAGACTATACTTGAAGCAAAGGCTAGGTCCTTTCCCAGGTACCAAGGGTCCCTGCTAGCAGCTAGTCTGTCACCATGTCCATTGCCTCTAAAAACATGCACTTGCCTTCCAGCTTAGGTCATTCACCAGGGGTGTAGGAGTCCTGAGTTTAAATACATATCCAACATGACTCAGAACAGAGATATGGATATATGATTTCAGGTTAGTGCCCTGCCAGGTGTTTTGAGTCTGTTGTTCTTTTCTGTTGGAGTTTTATCATTTTTGGTAGCTGAACTGCTACTGCTCAGAAGAGTTTCTAACATACTAAAATTCACAGACCAGCAGTCTAGGGGTCAGGCTCTAATCCTTCTTGTCCAGCCTCACCACTTATGTGCAGTGGCATTATCCTGTCACTGTTCAGTAAGAGAGGCGGACCAAGAATATCCCAAAACATGACATTTAGGTAATTACCCTTTAATATGGAGGGCACAGCTCATATTTCAGAAGAGACTGCAAACCCATCTACACAACCTAAATCTTGTCTGAGGGGTCTGTCCCCCATTCAGCAGCTGTCCTTAGTGGGAGATCAGGTCTTACAGGCAACATGCCTGTTTTTAAATTCTCCTCTGAGCCTTGGCTTGGGCTGACATCCCATACACTTCCTTGATGGTGTACGGCGAACTCTATCAGGAGGTGGGTTCTGTTTGTTTGTTTGTTTTCCAGAAATCAAGGTACCTGCTGGGTCCAATGTCAGGGAGAAGTGTCAGCAGCACCCATCTGAAGGATTTGGATGAGGAAACGCACAGCAAAAAGCCTGGCTGCTTCTGAAGATCTGAAAAAGATGAATCTGTCATTTTTTCCTCTAAATGGAAGCTGAACTTTAAGTCATGGCTTAACCAAAGGGCAGCATATGGCAGCACTACAGCTGTTTGAAATCCACTTGCACTTCACGCTGGCACTTTGACAAACACTATTGTGTTAAAAATGCTGGATGACACAGTAAATCTAGGGCCATAGTCAACTCTGGCACACACATGCATAATTCCCACTGACTGTACACATCTACACCAAGAAATGTAGGAAAGTGCGTAGGACTGAAACAGATACATGGTGCCTCTAAGCAACCCTTCTGTCAGACTGAGAAACATTTGATGCAGTTAGACCTCTGTAGCAGGAAGTGTGAATGCTATAATGTGGAAATGGAGGAAAAATTAGGGAGTCCATGAGGTCTAGGAGACGCCTGGTGATTTTAAAGACAAAACTTGAATTTCTGCTTTGGAGCAACAGGCATGCTGGCAGGTCATTATAAGGGGAGAGGGGCTCCCCCCACTGAGATCCATTTGCTGTCTTTCATGCTTTGTTTCTCATGTCTCTGCCAGTTTCTACAAGGAAAGAAAGAACTTAGAGGGATCATTTGCTGGCGAGAGAGCCTACAGGAGGCCTAGAAAGAGCATTAGACAAATATGTCATAGAAGAGATCATGTTGCAGGGGAACTGTGGCTGCTAGTGATGAGATCTTCAGTTTCTTAGCCACTTTAGGTCAGAAACCAGGTGTTACGTTGTTGATCCCATGGCTGCTTGCCATCCCCTGCCTCTTCCTGTAATGAACAGTCTCAGCCATAGAGCTTTTGCAGCTCCAGATGTTTTAAAATACACTTTTAGAGTACTTCAACAATAAAGAGCTCTTTTGAAAGCGCTGCTTTCTACGTTCAGTGGCTAAGCCAGTGCTGACTCCTATATACTGATTTTTAGATGGCATTTTAAAAGCTTCAACAAGTCTGGACACATTTTCTTTGCTTAAAAAAATGTTTAACCCTTTCAGCACTGTGGTTTTAGTTCCCCTGAGGTTTGTATAACCACAAAGGGCTTAAAATTAGAACAGTGGAAAATAAATGATAGGAAATCAATAGCCTTCTTTTTCTCAGCAAGAGTAAAGGCAGAAAGGAAGACTGCTGTAAACATATCTTACGAATACAACTTGTGCATTTTCTACACTAAGAGCCAGAATGAGCTGGCTTATATCTAATGGTCAGGTAGGTGGGACAATTTTGCAGAGTGTACAATAACTAAAGAAAATACCATCCCACTGGAGCTTTTGGGGGACTTTATAACAGTCACAACCCTGAATTTATTAAAACTAATGGCATTACAAGCAATTGGAAAAACAGAGCAAGAGAAGAACATTGTTTAAGCTTGAATAAATAAAATTTATCCTCATGTAAAAGACACACACTTTATCCTAAAAGAGGCAGAGCTGGTGCTGGCATCAAAGACAAGGATGTCAGCAGGAAGTGCCAGGGAAACAGCTGAGGCCTTGCACTTCAAAAAGCTTAGCTCTGGGTGAGAGATGTTCCCACCAACAGTCAAGATTCACAGATGACATTTTCAGATGTCTTCAGTATTTTGCATCCAGGCAATCACAGGATGTATCCTATGCCATATGTCTTTCCCATGGGCTTCATTTGCTTAGGTGTCTACAACTGCTTTCAGTTCTCTACTACAAGGTGGAAAAGAAGTGTGTGAAAGCCCCCCTGGTTTGTCTTGCTATTTTAGTATTAGTTCCATGAGATTTGGACAGATTCCGATCTCTCTCCCATTAGAAGAGATATCAATTTTTAGCTGCTTAATGCAGTGTTAACCATTTTCTCTGACAAGGACATGGCCAAACCATCAGATCCTTGACAAATGATTGATTTAACCTAGAAATGTCTATTTACAAGCTAATGCAAAAAAAAAAAAAAAAATAAAAAAAATTAAGGATGAGTAAGCTAATTAATGAGCAGTGTATTCCCCATGGCAACATGAATAAAATTGCTGCTAGGTCAACAGAGAATTCAGCATTGCTCCATATGCTTCTTTTAATGGTGTTCAATTGTACAGGTGTAAACTCTGGGTCACCTTATTGTTTCATGTTTAAGTGGGTCATTAAAGGAAGCTGTCACCTATCGAATTAGTTGGGGGTTTTAATTCCTTCCTGATGATGTGAAGAGGAATAATAAACTTTTTGCTACTACAAATGGAGTCCTTACCAAACTCCTGCTTTTAGAAAAACTCTGTATCCCTAGAAATAAGGCTGATTTTCCCCTAAAATCAGAGGCGCCATCTTATATGTTTATAATCTGAAAGAAGGAAAGAGAGACTCTGTATCTTTAATGACCTTTATCCATTTATTTGCTGAGGTCGGGCAGGAAACCTCAGTCTGAAGGGATGTGGGAGAAAAGCAGCCTTAGGCATAGCTGATTTAGGTCTTGGTGCTCCAGATGCAGGAAGAGTTGTAGGCACAGCAATGCTCAAACCTAAATTTTAGGTGTCTGACTTAAGTAGTGGAATCCAGAGATGCAAATTTGGTGCATGAATTCCCCATCTAATGCCTAGGGAGAAGAACTAGGTGAATGATAATCTACTCAGCTAAATTCAGCTATTATGTACAGGCTCTGAAGTCAGTGGAGTTAAACTGAAAATTAAATGGAGAACACTTGGCCTGTGGTTTACTTGAAAGAAAAGAAAAAAAAAAAGAGTAAAAGTGTGTATTTCTTTAAATTTTCTGCTGACAGACCAGAGATAATTAGCCCACAGCTGCAGACTGGGGAGAACTGCTCTTTTTTCTGCCATGAAGCAGCAGGTGAAAGCCTAGAGAGAGAAGCTGGGTGCCACTGACTTAATTTAGTTGCTTGAATTGGAGGCAGAGTATAACACCACAGAGAAATAGGGAAGTGGCAAATCTTCAAGAACACAATTTCTAAAGAGTGGCAGTTCATAAAGAGAGATAAGAATACCTCTAGAGAGAAGAAAGAATTATGACACCCCTGTAGTATCTTAGATGTCTTAGAGAAGGGTCAGCTAGACACAAATCCTCTCTCAGATGTATTGCAGTCTGATGAGAAACATGATATAGCAATGGAGAACTGTAAACAGCAGAACATTGCTATTAGGAGGAGAGTTACCAAAACCATCATGCCGTTATATACTGGTGCACACATATCTTATGCAAAAAAACCCCCTTTCCCCAGTTGTCCAGTGTGCTCCCACACATCACTCTGCACCCTACCAAGACCTGCTGTTTTGCAGATGACATCCAGATACTCACTTTTGTTGTGAGCCAAAACACACAGTCGTGTATTGTTTGCAATGCTCCTTTTATTGTGAGAACCTCTATTTTAGAAAGCTAGTAACATGAAGATTATTTGACATTGGTTAAGGGGAAATTATTTTTCTGTCTTAACAGGCAACAGTTTAGAAATATGAAAAGGCAATAATAATAAAAAATTGAAATAATTATCTTCCACACAATTTCTTATGATACCTGTTCTGTTGATCATTTATTGAAGAGGCTTTTTATCTGTATAAGATGATAAAATTTATAGAGATAAAATTCCTCTGTCTTTTTTCAGGAAGAATCTTCAAAGCAGCCTGATCACTGTATGCTGACATTTTAACATCAATGGGAGGACTTATGGAGTAAGTTCAAATAAGTGTGACAAAGTAAAGCACAAGATTAAAATGTATTAAAATGAATGGGTAGAAGTGGTCTTTCCAACACTCATTTGAAGATGAGGGAGAGCAGTGTCAAAAGACTACTATGTTGCTTTTTGAATCAGGAGATAAGGTTTCTATTAACAGTACTGGCTGCTGGCAATCACCAGTCTCTCCTTCTCCCCGTGTGCCATGCATACACAGCATCAGGTCTGGTGAGGTGAAAGAATCCCTAGTTTGAGACCTCGGTAGGTGCAGTCAAACATGACTACAGCTGTGATGTAAAGCCAGGTATGACTCCAGAGAAGAAACATAGATCTGGACATATCTATCAGATCAGGTATCGTGTGGGATGAAACAATAAAGCCACACTTGAACAGCCTTTACCCATGGTTAATATTCTAGTATCCTAATATTTTTAGTCATAAGAGGGCTCACTAAGTAGGACAGATTCAGGTGACAAAGCCACAGTACCCTGTGGCCTGAGCTGATTACCTGTGCTCACACACTATTGCACCTGAGCAAATAACCCCTCCCAGAGCAGCAGGTGCCCAGAGTAGATCATTTGTTTGGTTTGTTGGTTTTGGTTTGGTTTTGTTTCCCTCCCATTTTTATTCTCTCATTATGTCAGGACATGAAGAATTTGTTTCTGGGATGCAACAATGAATCATGCACACCCTCCAGTGCAGTATATGCTTGAGGTATTACAGAATGTTGTGGGTTTTCTTTAAAGCCTGCTCTAGCAGCCATTGTGCTGAGTATACCGTCATATCAGCAAATTTATATGCTCTTGATTAATTTTTTTGTTTTAGAATGGCACCTTTTATTAACACATAGGAGCAGAGCCAAGTAGAATAGCAAACAGAAAGAGGAAGAATGCTGGAGGAAAAAACCTGCAGATCTTGGATAACTGCTTAGAGATTTTGTGTGAAGAAAACCTGTGAAGAATTCTTCCATCACTGAGCAAAAAAAGATTGTTTTGGAGGTTTGTAAGAAGTGTTAACAACTGTTTACTAGGCATTATTTTCTCCTTGTTAAGCAGGATAAATCATTACTGTACCAAGGCTTTTCAAAGACTGTACTAAGTGGAAGGTACCTTTTTTTTTATGTACTTACTTTTATAAATTAGTGATATACCGGATGCAAAATCACTTGAAGGATTGTATATTTACCCAGTAAGCATACATCTCAAGGCCTATGTTAGATTTCTGGCAGCACAGTGAAACTCAGCCGTGCCCACACACCTGCATGAAGTGGGTGTTTTTCTTCCTTGGATCATGTGGATTATCTCCACTATAAACTATGCACTAATAAAAAGCAGAGCAGGCATTTACCATATTCCCTTTTGGAATTCAGAAATAAAAGGGAACTTGCACACTTGGCTGCCTTTGAGGAACCTTCTTGAAAACAAAGTTTAGCAGGAGAATGCCAGAAGTACAATGACTGGTAAAATAGGGAAATATACTGCCATTTTCAGTGTAAATGTGTCTTGGAAATACCCGTGCAAAATGACACTGAGTAGCTAAAGAAGATGTCCATGTCCTAAGTGCCCTTTTGCTGGCCATTTAAAAAAAAAAAAGCAACAAACAAAACAACAAAATCACCAAACCTAAAAAACCTCTTTTGTGATGAAATCACATATAAAATATAACTTTTGATTAATCTCAGACATGAAAATTTGTATTTATAGGTAATAAGAGGTGTCACGACAATCACTTTGATTTTTCCACCAGTGCTGGCCTCAGGAAAGGAAACAGAATCCAGAAAAACAGTCACGTCTGACAACTATTTTATCATCAGTTATCATAGTGCAATACTGAAGAAAGGAACAGTTTCATAGGGAGATGAGGAATTTGAAGAGCTGAGAGTGCAGAGGAGAGGTATTCCTGAGAGAAGGATGGGCGGGAAGACTAGGATGTGGAAGGGGGTAGATTCAGTAAGTGAGAGCAACACTGTACAGATCCAACAGGGCAAATGCGAAGGGGAACACTGGTAGGCAGGGAGAAATCCACATATTGACCTCCTAGTTTCTTATTCACTGTACAGGCAGCTTGAAATTGGCATGGCTCCTCACAGGGCATAGTATGAAGATACTAAAATACTGTCTTAGCTAATCAGAAATATCCTGAAGCTTTTGAGCACTAGGATCCAGGACACTGGGAAGTTGGAAAGTTGTCCTATGCTATTGGCTATATTTCATTCCTTCCTTATTTTGTAGTAACATATACACCTGGTATAGAACAGATCAATACATTTTTTTTTGTTATTCTATTTTCTAAAAATATTTTCGTTGTTGTGGTACCAAAAAACATCACATTAGTATACATTAGTGCCACCTTGTTTCAAATAAACACATACACATTACCACAACTAATCATGTGATTCAAAAGCCCTTCGGTGCTTTGTGGCTGTAGGCTTACATTACCTTGCTCTTACAGGAGGATTGTGGCTGCTGGTTTTTGTTAATTTGTTTTGTGCAATATCCTTTATTTTTCTTAAGGCAATATGCAACTATTGTGGATAGTCAGGGAACCGCTGTCTTCCCCTTGTCTCTTCATTTTTCAGGTGTGCTCACACTGTAAAATAGTGTGTAATTTCTGAAGGATAGAAATGAAAGAACACATTTAAAAATAAGTAACTTCATGTATGTCTCATAGTTTAAACTTGCATCTTTCATGCACAGCCAAAAATTAGATGAAGGTATATAATTTTTTACTCTTTATGTTTGTATTTGAAATTTTATTTAAAAAAAATCAAGTCCAAACTAATGAAGTCTGCAGCTTTATGCATATACACATTCCCTGAGGCAGAATTATTAGGCAGATTGTTATACTACTGTTAAAAAAAAAATAGGGGGCATTTTTTTCCAGCTTATTTTTGCAGAGGTTGGTTAGGATAAATACTATTTCTTCTCAGGTGTTTAGCTGTTCAGCCTCACCTGGTTTAGCTCAATGACTGTTCATGCCAATTTATGCATGGGCCAACTTTGCAAGGCAAAGTGCTAATTGAAAGAAGACACCATTGCCCTGGGCTGTTCGATTTTGCAGCTAGGACAGCTGATTTTACTGACAACATCACCTGCTGATGTTTCCAACCCAGATGATGAAAATGGAAAAATTTGAACTGGGTCATCATTTTGATACAATTAAAATGAAAATGTTTGCTGAGTTGGCAGGGTTTAATAATCTGCCAGTGGCCACTGCAACTTTTAGCATGAAGCATATCTGTGTCAGACTCAATTTAAGGTAATCACAGGTCATCTTAAACATTACAATTATAACGTTTATCTCTTTTTGTAATGGAGATCATTTAGGCACATAAGTTTATTGACACTAGGCTCTTGTGCAAGAATTTAGAAAGGCAGAAAAGTTTCCTGGATTACTTCATAATTGTGAAGACCTTGTTCAGCTTTTAAAAGAATGATTTACAAAAGCTTCTCAAAGTGAAAGCCTGGAGGTATCCTAACCCCACACAGTGAAGGTGCCAGTTAGTCACTGGTGTGGGTCACAGAGGTTACCGGCGATAAAGGAATTTTGCAAACCCAGCATAGACGCTGCATGACTCAACACACCAAGAGCGGAATGCACTCACTCTGCTGCACAGTTTAATGTCCTGGAGTAATGAAATGATAAGTCTGTTTCACACAGTGAGCCTGTCAAAAAAACCCAATAATGATAATGGGATTCCCTTAGGAGAAATCTGGAAAGCTTTACTTGGAAGATTTAAAATATTTATTTGTTCTGATGCAAAGTCAGAATGAAACCAATAAGCTCCTGTGTCATATGATGAAATCAAATTAACATTAACATTCAGAAATATTGATTCAGGCATTTTAGCCATTGTACATGGCTGAAATAGTTAACCACTGTTATCCTTGTGGAGCATTATGGTTTGCAGGATGGGAAAAGACAGCTTGGTCCAGGAAGTGTGCACTTATTTTTACATCAACTTAAGTTTCATTTATTTATTAGTTTAGCCTCAAATTAGATGGAATTTAGAACCCTCAAATTAGACCTTATTGTTTACTTACAGGTGTACTGGGCCTCTCCTAAAAATAATGTGAACACATGTATGTGCCACAGTATGTACTTTCATGTCCGTGCTCCTGTAATCTTCATATGCTTGTATTTAATTAAAACTTACGAAATTAATACTTGGGGGGGAAAAGAAGGACAATGTGTAACGACTGCTCCTTTTCAGAACAATAGCCATTTATAAAAAACATGCAGAATATTTAAAACCAAGTGAAAGCAGGTAGCCTACTATATTTTTTAATGTTATGTATTCACGCCCTGCAGAAGGTCTGTACACTTAGGCTATGACAGGTTGCAATGCTTTTTTTCTAGTTAGAGCTCATTTTTAAAAGCCTTGCTAGGTATTGCAGAATGAAGGATGACTCTGGTTCTATCTAATGAACACTGTTACAATTATGCCTTCCAAATATTGCTTTAAATTTAAGCTATAAGATGGAGCCTCTGTAAGTGTGAATTTATTATCACTGCTGAAAGCATGTAAGCTTTAGATAATTAATTAGCCCAGGTTTTTCTTGCATCACACACTGAGTTTTGCTTTGGTTAACCACAGATTTATTGTAAGCTTGTCACTAGCACAGCAAATACATGAATAACAGCCATTTCATATTCAGCAGTAACTGGGCTTTATTATATTCAGTAATATCCAACACACAATGACTTGGAATGGAGCCACTTCTAGAGTACAGCTTTGAAACTAGTTTCAGAAATCATGCACAATAGGGGAATGAAATACAGTTGCCATACCAGAGTAATGTTTGGACAGTTATATTATAATTGTATGCTGTATTTCCTGAAGTGAAATCCCTGTTTGAGTACTTGCGAATGTGAACCTAAGTTCAAAAATCTGCTGCTTTTCTACCAAGAGTTCCTGCCTGTTTTCTGTTCTACTTGGTTCTAGTCTTATGTCAGAATGTCTATTGTCACTGTAAAACAAAAGGAAGGTCAAACAAAAGCATATATATTACCTTGCTAGGTTAAATTGCATTTCCCACTGAAAGATGAAGTTTTAAAGGAAACCCTCAACTTTCCCTGGTTTCATATAGGCTTTTACAAACCACGTTACCTCTATTCTGACTTTGTAAAATAAAGTGAAGAAGACTTAACAAATGAACTGGTTGATTACTTGATTGTTTTTCTTTTTCCCCCTATATAAAACCCTTAACCTTTTACTTTGAAATATACATTTCTAAGCGCAATGCTAGCCTGTGGAAAGCCTGGTAACAGCTCAGAGTCCCAGATAAATATGATAATTCATTTAACCTTTACTTCAAATCCATTTATTTGTTACATGCACCAATCATGTAAAAGCTTGAATGTACAACGTGCATTTGGATGTGTAGTTTGTGTGGCTGCATAAAGAAATGAAGTACTTGTGTTGTGTAAGCAGAGAAATCTCTGCAGAAGTTGCCAGCACAAAGTGTGAAATAGCAGTCTTGTAGCTCAAATACTAGATCAGTGAAGCCTTTTAAAGTTGGTTTTAGATATCTGCTACTAGAATTTTACTACCTGCATTAAATATTTGTTGATTTGGTAGTTAATAATCTATTTGGTTGGCTCATAAGACTCAACATATTTAGTTTTCTTCCACTATAGCCCTTGTTTTGTGTTCTATATCAGAGAGGTACCATGTCAAACTATATTTTTTCTAATCTTATTAGAGCTGTATCTATTATGATATTAATTGGTGGAAAAACGAATCTAATAGTTATCCTATTATACAGTCTTTTCCTTTATCACTGGTTTGTTTTGTGTCTCTACAGCTCAGATTTTCCTCGGGCTTTAATTCAGTATGTTTGAAAATTCAGAGCCTCAACAAAGGCATGAATGGAAGAACGATATCCTCAGTCCTTCTTCTTGGCTAACACAAAGAAGTGTAGTATATCTCTCCTTTGTTTCTAGGTAAGGATTTAGAATGGCTTTTAAAATATCTCAGATTACTTTTCTCACATTGTTTATCCAATATGACCAATCATAGCAGGCGCTCTGCCAATCCTCTTGTTTAACTTATCAGCTTGCTTAGTTCTGAGGAATCTTTCTCATACATTTTCTTCCTTTCACTCACTACAGGTGAAATTCATTCCTGGGTCTAGAGCCAGATCAAGGCTCCTGTGATAAGTTACTGCTTAAATTTATAGCAATATTATGAGGGCTTAAATTCATTTTAAGGATCTGGCATGGTCCTCTGAGCAGGTGTGAGTTTTAACTATTAAGATAAAGTTCTCTTCAGCTAAAAAACTTGCAGCTTTGGCTGTACTTTCAAGCAATTTAGACTTTCAGACTCCTTTGGTATAAATGCAACTTGCAGTGAGGGAAGCCCATGGTAATGTGATGCTTAAGCTTCATTTGTATGGAAGAAAAACCATGGTTATTACAGAGTTTCAGAATGGTGTGGGGGCCCAAATTATTCAGTAGTTTCAGTATAAGCAGTTCCATGACAACATTTACAAACTTCTGAAAAAGTCAACTGGCACTGTAGATACAGCTGAATTAGCTGTGAGAAGCAGCTAGCAAGAAACTGACTGTAACAATATGAAAAAGAATGAGCTAATTCCACTGCTTGCCTTCTTATTTTTGTAGATTAATATCTCCATACTAGATCTAGTTTAAATTAGATCAAGAAAACACTTTTTTCTTTTACTTTAGAAAGAAAGGGAAAAGAGTAAGACAAAAACACATAAGTCTATCTTTCTTTTGTTTTTTTAAACTTTCAACCAACAATCAACTTCCCTGTTGGAAAACCAAACATTCCCATAGCACATGTCAACATTTTCTGTTTTGTATCTATCATCTGAGTCAAAAATTCACTGATTGATTCATGGATGCTATGATATTTTTCATTCTATATGGAGGGCCACCGTTTCTGATGTGTTTGATTGCAGCTCTTTGCATAATGATAAAGTCACAATCTGTGCTGGAGACAAGGTCTTTTATTACTTTAAACTGGAAGTAGGATTTTTCTTGTGGGCCACCCTCCTTCCCCTCCAATGCAAGGCTCATCATACCCATAATGTTTTTTATTCTTGGAATTTCAGTAAGAGGGATAATAAGAAGAAAGCCTTGGGTCGCCTTCCACATCTCATGTTTTGAGGACACTCTGCAATTTGTAGCTGGTGCGATGATACCACAGCAATTGTACTGTTATCTTTAAGGCGCTGAGAGTTAGTGACTTTGGGTGCAAATACAAATGGAGTGTGTCTTCTCATCAGGCGCCATGTGGAAAGGACTCTCACTAGAAGACACATTCTCTGGCTATGGTCTAGCGGAGCAGGCCAGAAGATATTTCCTATTTATTTCTCTTAAGCACCCCTCCTTTCACTTTTAGTGACACAAATCTGACAGGAAAGTGTGTCCTGTGTCCTATATCCCAGTGTCTTGATG
Source organism: Nestor notabilis (assembly GCF_000696875.1). Classification (NCBI taxonomy): domain Eukaryota; kingdom Metazoa; phylum Chordata; class Aves; order Psittaciformes; family Psittacidae; genus Nestor; species Nestor notabilis. The sequence continues at coordinate 39,898 of NW_009916649.1, read as the reverse complement.
GAAATTATATATCACACAACGGAGTGCTTACCTGGTTGGACTTGTCCTTCACTGAAGTTGTGGAGCCCTACCCAGCTATGGAAGGCCAGCACCTGACATGTAAATTTGGTACTGAGGGTACCTGCTAACAAATATGGTCTTTATGAAATGCTTCCTAGCAGCAATGAGCCTGCAAAACAAAAGCAGCTATTAACTGAAAAAACCTTTGTAATAATAATAGTAATAACAAAAAAACCCCAGTACAGTAAAGAAAATAAAAATCAGTAATAAGCAGCAACTGTTACTGACTGAGACGAAAGAATAAAGATGAACTTTAGCTAAAGGAAAATGTTTTTGCTTCTGTATTTTTTCTTCTTTGAAATGTGTTTGTCTTTCTCAGTGTTCCCTTCTATACTTTCATTTTACCACTATTCTAGCCTTGACTATATTGTTTTGTCATTTCTTATTTATTTTTGTGTTATATTAAAAATTCTGATTCACTGTCTATGATATCCAGTACTTGATATATGAGACAGTGTTACTGCATCACTGGTTTTGCTATGTTTCCTTCCTCTCTTAATATCTGTCTTCACAATTACTCAGTCATTATCTTTTATATTATCCTGTTTCTCTTGTGCCTTATCTCTGTTTCACTCATCTTTTCCATCCCTGCAGCTGGCCTCCCTCTCCTGTCACCTCTTTGGAGACTAAAACTAGGCATGTGTCATCAAAGAAGTATCTCATATGCATTGATTTTTTTCTAAGTGCATCTGCTTGTCTCTTTAGTTCTGCTACTTGATCTTTCAGTACCATGAATGATAACATTTGTAACTGTACAGTTTTGCTCCACCATTTCATCCCTTCATGGGCAAAATAAGTTTTATTGCATACCTTAAAATCTGTCACCACTTGAAAAATCCCCTGTATATTACACAAATGTTAATGATGATTTACTCTGCGCAAATTAAAAGCTAACTTTGAGAAGAGGTTGTATACCACATGTACAGGAACTGGCAATTTCTTATTCTAAGGCTCTTTCTGCTGAAGTTAGAGCAATTTGCTCTGTTGAGGAGGAGAAATTAGCTCAGGCTGCTGACACTGGAGTGGTAATGATGGCTGAGCTAACTAGGTTATGTTAGTTCCAGATAGCTCTGTGCTTCGGGGAACTCACTTCTGAGCAGCCATATCCTAGGAACATTGAGATAATTAGGAATCAGTCTCAGGTAACTGGTGGCAGCACTTCACTTCTTTAAGGTATTGCTGAATATGCTAGAAAATTGAGATTTTTGAATAAGTGGTTTCAAATGTCTCGGTTCCATCCTCTAAACATCAAGCCTTTTAAAACTCAGGATGGTTACATGGAGTCAGGGCAACCAAAATCATGCATCACTGTTAAACACAGTGGTAGGATAAGTATTCTAAAGGGCATGTTTGGAATTACCTTACCTCCTGATTAACAGTGGCTTTTCTGACTTCTTTCATTTTAAGAATGACAAAAACATTTCCATCTTCTTGGATGTTTTGCAAATGCCTTTGGTAGCCAAGCCTCAATAGTAACTTAATTTTTAACTTCTGGTCATAAGATCCTTTTCTGGTTATTTGGAAAAAGTTATTTTTCCTTCCTTTGCATCTCAGAAAGCCTAATAGGGTGTCTGAGGAATCCCTAGTGATATAAATCTGGATCCTCAGCACCTCTTCATTTCGTCTCTTCCAGACTCTATTGAATATCTGAAATAATGACCAGTGAATGCTTTAAACAAATGGAGATTGTTTTATCAGTGTACCATGTTAATCAATGACATTTCTTAAGCTGTGTTTCAGAGCTATTAAACAATGAGTTTCTGCTGAATGAGACAGGATTTTCATAAACGGCATGTGGAGCTGGCTATGAACCAGATTAACTTTTTACTTTTTAAGAATAAAATTACCCTGTCTCTGCCAATGTTCAGTGAAGTTGGTCATCTCCATGAGACCCTTCTGGAACAAACAATAGGATGCTCTTCTGTTGGGTTTTTTTTTCCTGCTTTTTCCTCACAGCAGGATTTTTCCCCTTTAAACATCCTATGGCTGTATTTTTACCTTCATTAAAAATAAACAAAAAGTTAAACAAAAGCCTTGGGGAAGATCTACCCAGACTATTTTGAAAGCACGTATTTGAGGGTTTTCATGTGCATCCTGCCATTAAAGGAACAGTAAAGATGAAAAGATGGGGAGCCTGAGGAAGGAACAGTAAGCCCTGGCCCTCTGCAGTGTGGTGTAGAGGTTTCTTTCTGGTGAAGGTAAGACTTCAGCAAGAAATATCAGAAGCCCTCTTCTCACAGTATCTATTGATAGTCACATCTCCACTCTGAGGTGTGGCAGAGATGGAGAAGATGAGAAAGGTCACCAGCACTGGCTCCTGTTGAAGTACTTCCTCAGGCCACAGGCGGAGAAGGGTTGCCTAAATGGTGAGATGCTTCAGCTGTGTGAGACACTAACCAGCTCTTGCCCCGAGAGCCATGTGTGATAGGAAGATGTGGAGAACTCTTGATTTTTCTCTTGATTTTTTGAAGTGAGGCATGTCACAAACTGTTGCAGAAGTCATGCAGGTCTGTGTTAACTGAAGCACATCTTTTTTCAGTGCAAATG
>NW_009916649.1:12464-37260 GCF_000696875.1 Nestor notabilis | reverse complement strand
AGCAGGAATAGCTAAAACCTATTGAGGTTTTTCCACCTGAAACAGGTGCAGAAGGGCTGCAGTAAGCTAAGAAAGGGCTTGTATGCATTGCATGTACTTCCTTATTCCTGTGTCAGGGTGCTGTAGCTAAAGTGAAACTGTATAAATACAGAAGAAACCTGGAAGAACTAAAATCCAGTTGCCTCAAGTAGGAGCAGTGACCATTCTTTTATGCTACACACTGTCTACAAAAAACAGCAGCCTCTTGAAGGGGGGTAGAGGTTTTACAGATATAAAGAGGTAATCAAGAGCAAACAAAGGCATAACAATTTATCGCTCCCTCCACATCTTTTTATTATTCTTTTCCCCTCCTTTTCCTTTCAGAGGGAGGTACTATACAGTCTGTCAGGTTTTAACGTGAAACATTTGTGCACATATTAAATCTTGTGATTGCTACTTGCCCGGCACCATTGGGTAATGATTTGGATGATGGCTACCTGCATATTCTGTATTCTAAAATTGTAATAAAAACTCCGAATGTTACATCTTGCTGTCATTCTCCCCTCTCTGAGTAAATATATATTGAAATGAGGTAGAGTTAAAAAATATTACATTGAACTGTGATGGAACTAAGATGTAAGGACATCTGTCAGTAAAAACCTCATGGCCAATATTTTCACAGTAAAGTTTCTCTTTATTTATACATAGAGTGAGAAAATTATTCTCATATATGATTTCCCCTTGTCTCAGCTACAGGCTTTTCCTGAGGAAAGGCAGTTGGCTTGGATATTAAACCTTTGTCCCCTTTCTTTGTTTTCTTTGGCTACTTGTACAGCAAAAATTATTATTTTTTAGATTAGACCCAATTATGTTGCTGGCTGCACATGTCTGACAGACCATCAAAATCTAATTGCCACAAAAATTACTTACAAAATGTCAAAGTTACCTACATAGCCTGCAAGACAAAAACTCATTCTGATTCTGCAAGCCTATTTGATAACAACAGGTTACAAAACAGGGAAAATGCAAAGAAACAGGAGATGACAATTTTTTGTTATTGGTGCGCCAGCACCAGCATTCTTGCAAATCCTTCCTCCTAGGTTAAAACAAGAATGTCAGCTATAAAGATCTTACAGTTTAACATGAATATGATTTATTTATGATTTGTTCTTCCCAGAACCAATGCTTACATACAAAACTAAGCTATATATAAACCTATGAAAATATAGAATGCGTAAAAAAAAGATAAGGATCTATCTGTGCAAGAAAATATGCAGTATGAAGTATATTTATTATGCCAGTTTATTGGCAAGTGGTTTATATATTTGACAATGTTTTTGAATGAGTAGAATTGTTAGATAACTTAATGTAAATGCTTCCAGCTCCTTCTATCAATGTTATCAGAATTAGAATGGTATCATGGGGGCTGACTAAAAAAATAAAATGAATTATAAACTTGAAGTTATTTAGTCATAAGAATAATTTCCAGCTTTTCAGCTGATAAAATAATTGAGCCTGGAAAGTAGATAAAGGAATCAAATAATATAAATATTCCTTTCCTACCTCATATATGTGATGAATTGAAAGTTCATGAATACATTCAAAAATACCCACAGAAGTCTCTTGTTTTAACACAAAACTGACAAGAGTCAACTCATCATTTTACAGATAAATTGCTTTTGTTATTTCACTCTTGCAAAACAAATATTAGTGGTTGATTACAGTGGAATTCTGACACCTGTGAAGCTTATTTTGTTTATTAGCTAAACTAGGTCATAGCTTTCAGTCTTTAACTTTGCTGGTGGGGATTATGTTCTTTTTAGCTATTACCTGCCTTGATTCAATCAGTCTTTGGTGTATTAGATGGGCATTAATAGAAAGAACGATGTATGCCATTGAAAACAAGATGAAACACTGTTACTGCAGTACATGCGCCTGTTTAGGGCTGGATCCAATATCCTCTGAGTTTAATGGCAAAGTTCCTCCTGATGCCAGTGGAGCAGGAAACATAAGGGGAATAGACATAACAATTAGTTTTGCTTGCTTTTCACACAGAATATACTCATAACAGGGAAGAGGACCTCTGTGAAAACAGAGAAACTTGTAGACAAAAAATAATTCGTAAAATAAGCTATATCCACTGAAAATATATCCATTGAAAATATATCCACTGAAAATAGTTTAACCCTCACAGGAAATTTTGTGACTAATCTCATTTAGGTAAAGAAAATAAAGCTTATGAGTTACTGATTGCAGATTATAGGAATCAGTAGCAAGAAGTAATAGATCTTTAGGCTCTGACCTGCATTTGGAAGGAGCAGGGTTGGGATGTATTTCTCAATTTAGGTGTTCCTGCTGCCTCTGAATCCCCAGTATGAGAATCTGTGCTTGACCTCCTGCAGGAGTGTATGTGTACATGTACGTCTGCATGTATCCAGGGATTTGAGAAAGCAAAATGGATGAGTAATTCCCACCAGAGTGGCAGGAAAATCTAAAGTACAGGAATATAATTGAAATAAATGGCAGATGGCTGAGCTTGGAAGACTTAAATCCCGATCTTATATGCTATATAGGGAAATGAAGGCTGTCAGGACTGCCTCAGATCATCTCAGTTGAGGGAACAAGAAAGCCAAATGCTTTCTTGAACTGCAAGTCCATACAAGAAATGATCTAGGCAAGTATTTAAACTACACTTGTACCTATATTTTAGTTGGAGGTGTCCTTCCATTTGAAGAAAAACCAGGCACACGAGCAGGGAAGGTGCTGACACACACACCAATAGATCCCCCCAGTTTGGGTGGTCAATGGACCCTCTCTATAGGGTGCACCATGGAAAGTGACAGTCCTGTAGTCACAGCTTGGTAGCTACCTGGAATTAAGGATCACGCTTCAGAAGACACTTGCCCCACAGGCCGGAAGAGCTGTTATTGACTGCTAGGCACATCAGCACTTTCTTCAGTGATGTTCTTCACAAATGAGATGCAGGACTCATGCTTTCCACAGCAGAAGGGGGTGCTAAAAAATGAAGCACTACTAAATACCTTTCCCCTATCTAAACCTAAAAGAAACTTCCTGCTTCTCCAACAATGCCATAATTTCAGTTTAATACATTTTTTTACCTGGCTAAAATGGCTCTAGACCCCATAGAAATGTAGTCAAAGTGATTGAGAGAGTTTCTATTTTAATTCTGAAACTGATGCACTAAAAGAAGTATTGTTGTAATTAAAGCTCACGGACATGGAAAGTTCTTTTCTGTAAACATATCTCCCAGAAGATTTTCCTGTATTACTGGTTAGTGGACATAATTGTATAATTCAGTAGGGAGGCCAGAGCTATGAATATCTTACCTGTTTTCTTTTTGTTTTCCCCCAAAAAAAGAAGATATATACATGTATTCAATTTTATGCCCCTGAGTTTGCAGCCGGATTTCACAAACACTTTAAATCTGGTGTCAGCATTAAAATTTCAGCCATAAAATCAAGTTGTTTTGCTGACTTGTTTCAATTAGTTTACAAAGATAATCAGTGTTTGCAATGAAAGTTCTGTGGCAGATAATATTAAGAATGTTTGTTAGAGCCTGTTGGGTAGTAACGACTTTTTTTTTTCTTCTTTTTTTTAAATATAGTTCTGGGGCTTTTTTAGCTTTTTATTGGAAAATAAAATACTATATTGTTTTGTTTTCAGGAGTCATAAATATGAATATTAGTTGATTTAAACCAAAAGTACTTCTAAAAGTGCATGATCAATCCTTGTATGTTTAATGAAAATGAGTAATTTTAGAGAAGATAAATATTTTGTCACAAAGCAGCCTTAAAATATCTGAAAAGGGAACTGAAAAATAACATTCTTGGTTTGCATCTACATGGGCATTTGAAGAGCTCGTACCTTTTTATCTAAGAACAGGATCACTGTTGCTTGAATTTGTGATTTGTATGAGTGTCCCTTTGAACTTTCTGTATCAGAAAGTCAGCTTTAAGTATGCAGACATTAGTAAGGTTAATATTTTGGACCAACATGCTTTTAAAGTCTCCTATGGAGGCAGAATGTCTACAGCATAACATGTGCAGCAGAGCATAGCATCACACGCTATTAATATACAGGCAAAACTTTCAGAGAAAGGCACTGCTCATTGACTAGCTGTACTAACAAAAGAGAATCAAATGACAGGAGCCATCAAACCTTGTGCTTCGGGAAATAGGTAGATCACCATCTGTGATTTGGCAGAAATTTAGCTTTATGATACAGAAATCTACAGTTGCATACAACGTAAGGGTTTTACAGCTTCTTCTGAAACCAGCTTTGACTATTGTCAAACACAGGAAAAAAACTGTATAAAATTGATTAGTGTAAGTCCTTCTGATCCTTCAAAAAGAAAAAAAATTCCTTCATTGAGCTATACAGCTGCTGAGCCTATTATAATATGTATAGCACAATCCATCCATTCAGTGAGACATACATAAGCTTACTGCAAAGTTATATTAATTAACAAATGTTGCAAGGATTGACCAGCAAGAACTTTTTTGCAATGAATACTACTTCTGTTCTTGGACTGTTTGTTGTGCTCTTGATAAAACATAACCTCTTAAAAATTAATGTTAATTCAGATTCTGTGGTGGTGTATTTTATGGCTTAGTTTTTTGTATTTATGGTTAAAAGCTGTAACATACCATTTATGCTTTTGTTGTGCAGCATATTGTGGTGAAAATTAATTTTTCTTTTTCAGAAAGTAGAATTTAATATTACCAGCTTATCTGTTGTGTTTGTGAACATCCACGTAAATTATATGCTGGTTGGATGGATGCACGCTAACCCAAGTTAAAATCAGCCGGTAGACATGAAAAAGTGAAACTCTGGGTACAATACCCTGTCATTCACACAGCACTGATTACAGTTGTATCTTCTTCATTTAATTTAGGAATAACTGCATAGGATTAGATCAAGTGTACCTCGATCAAGAGAGAGGAAAAAGCTCAAGAGAAAAAAGACATTATGGAAAGATGCACATGATTTGAGAATAATTGTCTTAAGCACTGAACATTTGACCAGAACACCAACATGTCCAGTAAGATTGGTTTGCCTTCCAGTTATTTTGGTGATGCTACAGTATGATGAACTCTGTTCATTTCAGATTGATCCCACATAATTTTTATACAATATACCAATCATTTAATAAATCTGCTTTAGGAAGCTATTTGCAATTTTGCATCTCATGGAAGTATGACATCAGATTTCATGGTCTTACCCTATTTTACGACGTGTTCCCTGGTTGCTGTAGCAACACTGTTGCTATGGATTGCACAACGGGAGCCAGAAGGGTCAGCAAAGATCAGAGCCCCGCCATTCTTCATTCAAAGGCAATTGTCCCTGAAAAATGTGCCTTACTTCAATATTTAAGGCCTGGGTACTGATATTAAACCAGAACGATACTTCTGTTAAAAACCCATAATTAACCTTGTCTTCAACTGTAGGTCACACATTAATAGCAATTTCATAAAGTGGACATTCCTCTGTCTTTCATTCTCGAAAGCCTAGACAGGTTTTAAATAATATGTCTCTTGGAAAAATACATGGGTAATCGTTGCAATTTATTTTATGTCATTATCTAAGCCCTTGAGACCTCACATTCCCAGCTCCTCTCCCTGAGGTAATTGCCTACATCTTGGGAATGTGTGAAATGGTATTAATATTCAGTGTACCATGCCTTTTCAGAGGATCTGCAGCCTACAATGGCTCACTGTCTAGATGTTTCTCTGCGGAAACTATTTTTGGGCAAGTGTTATGTGAAGCAGTTATTTACAGAACCAGGATCCCAGCCTGCTTAATGATTCCCTGGATCCCAACAAAGTTTAAGTGGTTTCAGTTGTAAAGTTATACTCTGCAGTTTGATGATACAACTAACATCAACTGATACATTCCATCAGTAGTTTTTTTTTGCTTTCCTCAAACAATAATCAGCAGTACCATTTCTATCTGTAAGTCATTCTTCTGTTTAATGCCCATTTAATAGTATTTATGCCTTCTCTGAATTTTCTGGGGAAGAAATTTGATATCCAGAAACTGTTTCCAAATCAAAGCTTTAGGACGAAACGGCTGAACTCTTTACACTCTCATATCTTGCACTGTTGTTATCTTGTATAAACTGCATTCAAAAAAATATCATCACTGAAGGGCAAGGCAATGAGCAATCAAGGTCCAGGTGCTTAAAAGCATTAGAATTGAATTTATTTCCTGTAGAATTTAACTTGAAAAATAGTACGACTGACCTAATTTCCTGCTTGCTTCACAGTATCAATGGTAACTACAAAAGATAGATACAACTTCAGAAAGGTAGAACAGACGTCTTCACAGTATTTTTCTTTGTTGCTCCTTGATTAGAGCCCTGATAAAGAATACATTCCTACCTCTTAAAGACACAGCAGTTAATAACATCCTAAAGAAGTTAATTACTTTACAAACTTACTTTGCAAGTTAGCCTCGAACAACCCTGTGAAACCTTCAGGTACATCCATTTAGCAGAGAGAGACAGCTGTTGACAGCATGAAACAGATAGATACAATTTTTTTTAAATTGTAAACTACTTTTCTAGTAATCAAACACATATTCTGCACAAGAAAAGTAGTGTTTTCACACCCTTTTTTGATCAAGTGGAAGCTCTGACCATTTTCTAACACCTCACCTAACGCAGTCTTTAAAAGTAAACCTATTCTCCTATCCTCCATAGATCCTCAGTAGTTACCTGAACTTTAGTGACTTGCTGCAACCCCCCAAAAAAGCACAGAGCACTCAGGATTCATCTCACCCATCAGCAGTGTGGAAGTGAGGAGTCCAGTTTAAGTCTACTATTTAAAATCTCTCTACAGCAATAGAGAGAGAGATGCCGTTCATTCTGACCCCACAAGGTGTTTAGAATGGATAGGTTACGGATGGGAAATCTCAGTCCTACTGCCCACCGATACTCCAAAGCACTATGTAATTTGCTGAGGAAGAAAATTTTATTCAGTATCTGTTTGAAGTATAATCCAATCTCCATAGGCTGAAATATTGCTGCAGGTTTCAGCGGAGAAGTTCTTCTTTTGAGCAGTCCTGTATATCTTCCTTTCTCCCTTGCATTTACCTTACCTGATTATTTTAGGTATCTTAAACGTTAAGCTGTGAATGTTCTTATTACAGCAATTCTTCTTTTTATGTCTGAAAAGAAATGGCTTTGCTTTCCTCTGGAAAGGTGACAGTAGTACATAATGGTTAATTCTGTAGATCTTAAATAGAGCTGTGGCTTCTATGAGGTCTATAGGGCCAGTCAAACAATATTTGCCCATAACAAGTTAACGAAAGCATACTATTTGTTACTCTCATGACAGCTATGCAGATGAAATATGCAAAATAATTATTTTCTTCAGCTATCATTTGTACTCTTATTAATTTTAAACAGGTATCAGTAAGGTAACATGCTCAGTTCAGAAATCATATGAAGAATATGACTGACACTGGAAAATGTAAAGATTCAGCACTTGTTTGGTTATTAGAAAGGTTAATTTCTAAACAGCCAGTTGCTACTTTGAGTAATTCATACTCAGAAACTCAAATGTAATTTCAAAAAATGTAAATTATTTCAGCATCACATAGTGAAGTAAGTTGATATAACTGAGGGACTTGTTAATGTCATAACATCACACAAACTAATGCACATGGGAAAACAAACTGTTACACATTTTCTTTGACTCTGAACTTGGATCCAAACTTCAGTCATACGTCAACTCATCTTTTCCAATTAACTACTTTTAATGATTACATAAAAGCATTATGTAATAATGATTAAATACACCTTATCTTTCATGAAGAACCGAGACAGTCAAGTTGATTACTTAAAACAGTTAAAAGTGCTTTACATTCATTTAGCTTTGATGGAGTAAAAAAAAAATAAAGTGAAGGAAAATAGAAATATTTACTTTGTTAAATTCTTAAAGACCTTTAAAAGTTACGTTCAAGACAGATTGTCTTTTGGACTATAGGTAGGTAATAATTTTTATCTTCAGTTTCTAACTTGTAAAAGGTAATATTTAAAGGTGATGCACTTAAATATAATAAATGCAGTTGAGGTATTTTTTCAGTCTTTTTTCTTGTGATATCCAAACAGAAAACTATTTAGGAATGCATACAGAAAGTCAGAAGCCAAAGTCAAAGTATATTGCCATTTGATATAATAATGTTATCATGTTTAATTCTTCTACTATATTTCTTTTTCAGCTAACACTTCTTTTTGTTTGTTTTGGCTTTCTTGGCTTTGTGCAGGCAACTAGGGTAATTGCTGATCTTTCTATTTGGTGAATGTTACCTCTAACTCCAAATTACAATATATAATCATAATTAGATTTTAAATACATTTCTTCTGAAATGGTAAAATGACCAGTTCTTGTTAGGTAAATCATCACAGTGCTGTTATAATCGGTTTAACCTCTTCTGCAACTTTGTGGTTTTTTAGGGGAATATTTTGCAAGGAGACCAACCCACTGAAATCAATGGGGCTACCCTAGGTGGAAGGGTAATTCAGAATAAGTAGGCATAGCAGAATTTAGGCCTGTGAAATGTGTGTTATAAATAGGATCTAATTTCTTCTCTTTTTTTCCTCCCCTCCCCATTTTCCCCATCTCTTTTGCAATTATCTCTGTTTAATTAGAAATAATATAAAATTGAGTCACAGCTTTCCTTTCACCACACCAGTCACTTACTTAATACCATCCTCCCTCTTTCTGTGTCATGGGAAGCTGAATGGTATTTTCTGAATGACATTTCAATAGAAACCTACTAATACATTTTAACAAAGAGATCAAGGGATACTGTAAGGATGAGGCAGATTCCTTTTTCTTTTTTGAAGGTGTGAATAGCCCCACTAATTACACACCTACATACTCGTGCACACAGTTTTTTCCTTGCTGTCTCTGCCTAGCTCGTCCATCCTTCCAGCATCTCTGTGCCATGGGGGTTTGGAGCCCATGCAGGCACGAAGCAGGTATGGTGTTTATTCCCCCTGTAAACAAAGCATGGGTCCCCATCCTCTGCCAGCTCACTGTTGGGTGAGATAAGCAGACCTATTGCTGAATTATGATCTTCTTTCAGGCTTATGCCCCAAGGATCTATAGCAATCCCTCTAACAGCTTGAAAAATGGAAGCATTTTCAAAGACAAGCTTGCCGGTACTGTGACTGGCAGACTACGAAACCTTGTTGTTATTCACACTCTGAGAAAAGACCATTCGTTCAATTTCAGCTCTTCTTTTCATTGAATTGTTTCCCAAGCAGTTATTTAAGTGATGATAACAATTTTTTAATTGCAGGTTTAATTACAGGGAAAAGTCAATTATCTCATAGGTACAGCATTTTAAATAACGAAGGAGCCAATTTAAAAACAACAACAACAGCGATTAAATTATGGCTCTCTCAAATATTTAAGTTCTTGAAATTTCATAGTGTGATATTTTTAAAGTAATCTGTGTCTGGTATGGCTATTAGAAATGGTTTGTTGTATTTAAGATATTCTGAAGGTGATAATAAAAGTAGCAGCAACTTCTCAGAAAAGTATTTTGGAGGCATTTAAATGATTTCTTAATAAATTTACTGATCTCTACTGCTGGACCAAATCTTCTACTGGTGTAAATCAAGCCAGCTGTATTGAGGGCTGTGGAGGCCCATATATAGCAGAGAGGTGTTTGGCCATTTTTGTCAGGCATGTGTCTTGGGTTGGGTAAAATTTGTGAACGATAGGTGGGAGTCCTGAAATGTTTGTTCAAACAAAAGTCACACTGATGCCTTGCATTAAAAATACAGTGCTTCACTGAAAGTTTTGTGTAAATACAGGTTGAGCCTAAATGTTGTGCAATATTGGACCATATGTGTATTCAGTTACAGCTTTTGAAGTTGGTCTCACAGGGAAAATCCTAGTAGTTTTTCAAATTTTTTTCCAGATCACTACTACAATAGCTGTCTGTTTTTCAATACAGTAAATATTTATAAGGAAAACTGCCTGTCCGAAGTAATATAACAGCTGTGTGCTCCAACACCCCCCTAGTGATTCCCTGTATTACTGTACTGCTGTTCCAGTCAATCACTTCAGTTTCTTGAATCAGCAGTCTCTGAAGTCTCTTGTACATGCAGCCGGATGTGAAGAAACCTGTTGAGTTCATAGCAGATCCAATCTTAAGAGAAAAGGAAGAAAATGGTCTCCTAAGATGTTTAATGCTAATAGAACAGCACTATCAGCACAAGAGCTGTGTTAGGCAATACGGCACTGTTGATAGGAACACAGGGACAGATTGAGCAAATGTGTATAATCTGTATCTACCCAAACATGAGTATGAGGGAGTCATCTTCTCTCATGTAAACCGGAAATCCAGCTACAGTCTCGCTATGGCTTTGATAACAGTAATTGCTGATATTATATCATAGGAGGGGTCTGATGTTCAGCTGTGGTTTTACTGTCGTGTGGCCAGTCATACTACAGGGAGGCTGCTACCACTCGCCAATGCTGGTGTAGAGGGCATTCTTCTCTTTTCTATCATGGTCTGTCATAAGCCATGTGAAAAGCTGCTACACTGATGACATAAAAAAATATCTGTACAGGGACCTCACTATTAGACTCAGTTACTGTGCCTTTTGCAAGTTCAGCCTCTGGAGCAACAAAAGGCACTGCAGAGCAGATGGGAAGATACTCAGCCATTGCTGGGCATGCTCACGCAGCCCTTTCTGAGTGTAAAGCAGGCCTGTACTGGGATATAAAGTATTTTGTGAGAACACTGGTGCAAGTTAGCACTGTGCCTTTGCATCGCCTCACAGGGGAAGATCTCAGTGCTCTTTCTTCATGCAGGCCCATCAGGAAGGGGTGTACATTGGTGCTTTCTTAGAGTTAGCAATGTGGAACATTAGTTTTTTGCTAAATTACAGTTCAGAGGCTCACATTTAACATCAGTCTTTGAGTGTAATATGTTTTAACTTCAAAAAGAGATATATATGTTCAGTTTAATCTGAGATGCTACAGAAAGGAGCCCAGATGTGGAGTATCTCCAGCACTCCTGATTTCTGAACACAGCTGTTTAGAGGAGGACTGGGTGCATTTCAAAGCTTATCATCTGTAATGAAGTATTTCACCACCTATTTATGCACCCGTTTAACATCAGGATTCCTTAATACCTGTTAGGCTTCATGTTAGGCTTCCTAGGCAACCCCAAAAATGGAAGCAAGAAGGACTCTGTAAAGTGTATATTTCTTAATGAAGACTGAAAGCATTCTTCAGTTTTCACACTTTTCTTTTTACAGTGCAAACATGCACCTTCTAGACATGCATTAAGCAACATACATAACAACTGTTGCTTGAGGTCTCTTTCTGTCTCTCTCTCTGAAATTTGTGTAGGCAATGCCATGGGCCAAGAATGTTACATACACTGGGGCTTTTTTTTTATTATTTTCAATGAGAGCTATAAAGTTGGTTGCTCGCTCTTGACTTTTGGTAAAAGAAATGTTCAGACATGTAAATAAGGTATAAGTATGCCCACTGATGTATTGTATAAATCTTGGATTGATTTTGAGATTTGAACAGAGATTGCAGTAGTCACAGACATTACAGCAGCCACAGAAATGAGATTTTGGAAGGTTACCTCTCCCATTGTTGTTTGATTAGCTTTTTTTGATGAAGTTGCCATAGTTTGAAAGTCCAGGCAAGAAGGATGATATTTTGCCCCCTAGAGATTTCAGAACATAATGGATATTCTCTTCTCATTTTTTTTTTATAATTACTTTAGAGCTTCTCATAGTCTCTCTAAGTTATTTCACTGAAGAAATAAACCTCAAGAAGGGCTATAGGACTAATGCTCCTGTTTATACAATTGGACAAAATGGCAAAAATGTCTTAAAGTATAACAATCTTCCCTTCAGAGCATGTCTGAAATTCTCTGTGGCAACTTTTGACTGCCTTGATAGTTCTGCCATAGCTGATGGTAAAACATGGGAAACTGTAACAGCTAAATTTATCTAAATGTAATCTCTGAAAACAATTATTATTATATAGATAATTGTATGTGTGCGTGGTGCTCTGCTATGAGTATTTTTGCCTGTGGAATTAATGAAGAATTTATCCCAAATTAATATTCTAATAAATTATTGACTGAGAAGTATGTGTTGTACACAGTATTGTCTTTCCTTGGATTTAAGAAGTCAAGTGTAAAGAATTTTACAAGTCTTTCAAAAGCTTCCCCTGATCCATTGAACTTAAAATAGATTAGTCTCAAGGGAAAGTCAACTTTCCAGACATTGCAATTATAGTGAATGATAGCAATCCAGAGACATCCATTTAATGGAAACCTACAGACCAATACAGCTAACTACATAATTCTCTTTTTCTTCCTCCCTGCACCAGGGATTCTGTCACATGCTGCTGATCTACTCAATACCAACATCTCTGCCCAGTCCAAAAGTCAAAAAAATAAGAGATGTTTGGCACACAGGGAGAAAATGTAAAATTACAGGTGATCGAAATTAGGTCTTTGCTCACCAGTAAGTCAGACAACAGAACACTAGGAAGAGATATTTTACTTTGTTTCTGGTGATACTCATCCAGATATTAATAAAACTACTACACAGAGCATTGAGGACTCAACATCATAACTTCCACAGGGCTAATTGCTGAAGAGAATAATTATATGCAAAACATGTACTTCTCCATACAGCCTTTCAAGCAGTGGGATTAGCACTTCTAAGCACAAGAAATCTCCAAATATAAGCAATTTCAGGGGATAAACATAATGTTAAGAACTCTAACCCCCACTTATGCAATGACTGCAGCCACGCTGTTCTGTGTTACACTCCTTTCAGTTATCAGAAAAGAAGCACGCTTTGGGTCCTAGGTCTAAAGGAGCATGACTGGTACTTGGAAGACATGTTAAAATATGCCAGAAACCAGTCACAGTGTAGGAAGCAACAGTTTTGGTTCAGTGATCCATAGCCTGTCTTTTCAAGTCAGTGCTGGTATATGGGAACTCATTAGCGTTGTGAGCTGCAACATAGTGCTAACGCAAAATGACAAAAGAAGGAGTGAAGGTGGTGGTTTCTGGGAGAATTCCCCAAACAGGAGGGAGATTCTGAGAGGAAAAACCTACTGTCTCACCACAAAATCCCGCTGTTGGAGAAGATTTTTAGGCTGTTGTAGGTGTATATAGTGTGGAGAGGTCCTGAGAGTGCTAAAATTATCCAGGTGTCAAAACTAGACTTTCATTCTTTAGATAACCACAGAATGGACACAAAGGAATCTTTGTCACCTGTTTCCCATTTCTGATGTCTGGTATAGCTTGGCTGAGGTTAGAACATCTAATTCAGATTGCCAAAGTGTGTTGAGAAAGATGTCACAGCTGTATTTGGCTTAACACAGTGTTTTAAAATGGGCATAGAAAACGGCTTCCCTGAACAGTTTTTAACTGTTCAGAAGGCTCATTTTTTGTGCCTCTGTGTAGTATTATTCTTATTTTATGTAGTGATAGTTTTCACTTTCTTTACCTTCCCATAGGGAGGGTGCAGAATTCAGCACCATATGGAGATTCTTCAGCAGCAGCTAATGGGTAAATCTCAAAAAAAACACTGTTTAGGTTCACTTCATTTGTTAGAGGAGTGTATCCTGAAAAGACCTGAAGCAACGGGAAATTTGTAAAATAAATAATAGAAGAAAGATGATTCCTGGTAATTTTCTGCACCTATATATCACAAGAAAAATTGTATAACCAGGCAACTGTCCATTGACAAAATCTTTAACAAGCTTATGATGTGAAGCTACTGCTTCTGAAATATAAATGCTCACCTGTAGCAGCTGCTAGTACATAAATTTTATTATGTCAGCAGCTTCTCATTAACCCTTGTCATGGTTTAACCTACTCTCTCCCTTATGAAGAAGCCCTTTCCCGCTGAATCCTTAAAACAGCTTTTTAAAAATACAAAGATATGTGATTTGATATCTCTATATTAATATACAGTCCAGTGAACTTACATAGAAAAAAAAATCAATGAAAAGCCTATTTGCTAGCATACTAGTCTCATGCTGGCTATCTAGAGGCCCATGCTGTTTGATGGCCATTTAATGCATAACAGAAACTATGATCATCAGCTATGTCTTCGCTACTTGATGTGCCCACCTTTCCCCACTCTATTTCTGGACTATCACCTTTCCCCACTCTATGGCTGGACTACCTCTTCTAAAACAAGGCACTAATGTGAACAGTAAGCAGCAAAGAAAGGCAATCAGAAATAGTGTTCCTGTGCTTGGCTGTTTTGTTTCAGGACTTATGATGCTTTTAAGTTACTGAGTTTTATATGACTGGATGGCTTAATGTATTGCTTTGCTTTTTACAATTTTGAGTGAGACATTTGTAGTCAAGAAGAAATCTAACTACCATGAATCTCCTGCAGCTCTCAGAATCAAGTTGGGGTGATTTGGCTGCCCAGAGCGAACACTGGGTTTGTGGTGCTAATAAGGGCATGTGTTACAGACCCTGTGATACCTCCTTAAATCCACCAATGATTTTAGGTATTTTGAAGCTGAGCTATTTCACCAGTTTAAATTTAGATATTTAAGTTGGAGGTATAGTAGGCTGATCTTTGAACTGCAATTGAGCTGTCTATTTTCTCTTCCTTAAAATAACTTTTAAATAAAATCTTTAATTTATCCAATATCACTTTGTGCTCCTTGAAGTATGCATTTAATGACAAATTTGTAATGCTACATACCAATCTAGGGATAACTTATATCTAACACATTTTCTTTTTCCTCAGAGCCACTAAGTATCTTTTCTAAATCTTGCCAACCTGTTTTCTTCCCCAGCCTATATCTTATCAATCTTTGATCCGTAACAGTTTCGCACACCTCTCTTGCTTAATCAGAATCTGTCTGGATGAGGCAGTAGCATTACTTCAAAGCTCTTTAATCATTGTATTAAATTAATGCAATTACATACTTGATGCATTAGAAATCTCACCTCTGGTCTCCATATTTTCAGCTCCTTTTGAGTCCTTTTGTAGCTCCTTTTGAGTCCTTTGTAGCGTTTTTTTCACCATCCTGGAGGCAGGATTTCCAGCCTCCAGAGACTTATCTGTTAATGTTACTAAACAAAGCAGTACATAGAGACATGCTTGCAGTAGAAAGAAGGAAGAGGAAGAATAAATAGCACACTAGCAAGTGAAATAAGTGTTGCTTTATTTTCTTAACCAAATGGAGTCTCTACAGGTATAATGGAAATGGATTATATATTTGAGAAGGAATCTTTACTGTTCCAATACAGTACTCTCAAGGTTTGAAATCCAAGTGCTTAGTTATACATGTAAATTACATAAAGTCATTGTTCCTTGCAATACTGAAACACTGAGCCCCTTGCATTTCAAAGGGAAAGGCTTTAGAGAGAGTTAAAGGTAACTAAGAGACAAATAATCACAAGAACAAAATTTAATATAAATCTGCAAAGAAATAACTTTCTTTTGTAAGCAAAGTGGATTCTGATAAGGGGCTGGAGTTTTTTTCAGTATTTCTTCTTCCTGCAGGATGTGGTACTACTTTTCAGCATATTCCCAGTAGGGTTGGATCAATACAACCTTAATGACATCAGTGGAATAGCAATAACAATTTCTGTTATCTGAGGATCTGTCCCTTCGTATTTAATACTTATTCAATTTTGTCCTCAATTTGTAATGGTTACTATTCCCAAGGAGATTTTCACCATCCTGCTGTGATCCTTGCTTGCTTTAACCTGTTTTAAACCAGAATACGTGAAACACTGCAGACATCTCAATAGCAAAAAAATATTTCAACCCTGTCACTTGTAGACCAGTACTGAAAAATGGATTGGCAAGGTCTAATTAGAAATGCAACACTGATGCAAACCAGATGCAGCATGATATGGGCACTCTATCGATGGGGGTTTAACTGACACCTTGTTGTAAAGCTGATTGCCTGCTGACCCCAAACTTCGTCAGAACTACATTTTTTTGTTTTTCCAGAAATTCTTTATTCTAAATTTAATTCTGAGTAGCTAGGTAAAACACAGATTAAAATTATTATTGCTATGATATTTGTTTATGGTTTAGTTTTAATGAAAAATCCCTTTTCAATTCATGACATCAGGAATAAACATAATAACTTTGCTTTGGCTTTGTTCTGTGGACTTTGGTAAGGAAGACCTTTCAGTATTTTCAAGGGGATTTAATTAGAGATATTTCCGAGAGTTTCAATCATCAGTTGTTAAATAGATGATATTTGCAATTGAAGGTTTTAAATTAGAAACTGTTTCTTTTCTGGTTCCAGCTGTTTGGCCTATGATGTGAGAAGGAGGATTTAGAAAACCACGGGAATGTGTGAGGAGGCTGAGAAAACGTATGTCTGGGGGACAGTGAAGGGCAGTGGGATCAGGATACTGAGAGGATGTAAACTGGGCATGAGGAAACTGGGATCAGTGGAGGACGTAGGAGCAGAAGAGGTCACAGGCAAAAGGGGGACATCAATAAGGTCAGAGAGACAGAAGGCTGTGGTTGCATGCAGTGGTTAGGGAGATGAGGAACTGGGGTAACAGAAAAAAAAGAAATGGAAAAATGTTAATTTCCCCCATGTATTCTAACCATATCCTGTATAGACTTAACTCCCACACTCTAAAAAGTCCTTTTGCATGGCTACCATGCACAGCACATGAGCACTGGTTGGGTCAGGCTTGTATAAATTATGCCGGGGTTTAACCTTTCTCCAGCAGACGTTATGATTAGCCCAGTTTAAACTGGTGTTCATTAAAACAAATCATAAGCAGAAACTGCTGCCAACAGGGAGTTAATGTTGAAAGTATGCTTTGGTGGAGTCCAGCCAACAAAATACCCTTTTCCACACAAAAATTCATCACCTTTTGAAAACCCAAATTCTAGGGAATTGTAATGAGTGGTTCAAGAGATGCAGCCAGCTCACAACTGAAATTTAATCCTTCCCTACTCTTCGCTACTCTACTCAGCATATGCCCACCCATCCCAGCTTAAACGGTCCCAGAGTAAAGTTTGCAAAAAATGTATGCAAAGGTCAGAATTACAAATTGCTATAAAAGGTCCACTGTGGGAATCAAGTACGACAGGTGATCAGTGTTAAGGAAACAAAGAAGGCACTGTAAAGGCATTGCTTTCTCTCTCTGCCCCAAATGGCCTTGCAACGCTCTAGCTCAATAAGAAAACCTAATAATGTTCTGCTTTATTAATAAACACACCGTTTTTACATTGTAATAGATTTCATTAGGACACTAGATTTGGCTTTCTCAGTGTTAGTACAGGCTGTATATCAAATTGCTCCATATTTTTTGACCATCTTGCAATGAAAAAGCAATTTTCAGCCTATTATAATAAGGGCAGGAGGAAGGCAGAAGATGATAAAATTATCTTCTTTCATGTCACACATGTAGGTAAAGGGACCTTTTCCATGTATGTTCTCTTCCCAGGGAGGATCTTCCAGATTCCCTAAGATTGAAAAAGTTTTATTCTGCTCTTCTCTGGACAGAAATCAGACAAATATGAATAGACTATAATTTTTTAATTTTATTTTTTTAAAAGTGAAAAGCAAATGCCTCTGGCCAGTGGTAATTGCATTTGTAGCTCCAAAGTTGCCTCTGGCTCTGTCATGCATCTAACTAAATATCCTTTTTCACAGTGAATCACAGGGTTTCTTTGTTTTCAGCTAGTTACAAATGTCTTGTGCAATGCCTGTCCTGAAAGTTATGAAAAATACTTCATACATTGTGAATAAGGATGGCAAATTTAAAGCTCATACAGCCAGGTGCAGACTGCCCACTTCATGCACCTCATTTAGGAAATGCAATCCATTTTTCTATTAATTGTTGCCAGGTGACTCTCTGTTTAGTCTGTACAGTCAATGGAGAGAAGGAGACACCTCATTTACACGACTTGCTCTTAATAGTGGACTCTACCCAAACCAGCTGGTTTTGGAGGTCACACATAAATTTTGGATTCATTTCTTGGAATCATGAATCACAAAATAACAGAAAGCCCTTCCTATTTGGGTCCCATTTGTAACTTTTAGTGCTCAGGGATACAAGATCCTGTGGTGATTCTGGCTGAAGCCTCCTGAGAGTTTTGTCCTGTCCTGCTGTGGAAGAGGTTGTTGCTCTTTCCCGAATGGGGAGGGGACCACACAACAGCCATTTGGCCTCAAGGAAAATCAAGTGATCTCCTTGTGCTTGAACTGTCATTGAGGCACTACAAAAAGGAGTGATAGCTGCCCCACATTTTTATTTCATGGGCCTCTAAGTGCCAAAAAGGAGAGGCAGAAATGATTCCACACCTGTGGAGGATGAGTGTTTCCTGGAAAGCATTGCTTGTATCCATGGCTGTGGCTGTCCCTTCCCTTCTGAACAAAGTAAAGGAACAAAACAATTTCTTAACACTGAACACCAGCAGAAAATGGCTTTTTTATTTATTTTTTTAATGAATTAATTGTCTATCTATGAATATGCGGAAAACTCCAAGGGTCTGACATGCCTCGAAACTTTCAGTCTTTTAGGTAGACAAAACCATTCACTAAAGAGTATCTATGCAGTGTCACCCAGTAGCACGTCATTGTCTTTTATTTGAAGAGTGAAGAGTGATTTACGATACTTACATACAGTCGTCAGGAGAAAGAAAATTTAAGACTTCATACAAATTTAACCAATTTTCTCATTTGATAAAGAAGTCTCACCTCTGTTGAATAAGACTACATTTTCAACACAAACAAATAGCTTTCATTTTGTATAAAAAAGATATTTAATTGTCTAGCATGCCGGTTCTTAGAATTCATGATAGAGCATTTGTCAACTACTTGATATAAATGACAGATGTTTATATGTAATAGAGCAGTGGAACAAATTTTGTTAAGAAGGGTATGAACCAGATGTTCACAATATTGGCTTTTTGAGAGGAAAAGGTCTTTTTACATTGTCTATGACTCATGAGCCAAAAGAAAATGTGTTTATCACAGGAACTCACACTTGAGACTTTATCCTTTCAGCAACAACATAAAAATGATAAAGTATCAGGCGTAAGAAAGTATCTAAACAGCACTTACATTTTAAGAATACTTGTGGGACCATGGTATGAAATCTTTCACACTTCCTTTATCTGCATTATTTCAGATTTAAATCTAAGCACAAAGTGTTTAAAAGCATTACTGCCTATAACATCTGCTCAATTATTTTTAATCGATCATAATGAAATATGAAGGATTCTAAGGAGTAAAAAATGACGCAGTACTTTGTTTTTAGTTCAACTTCATTAATGTGTGCAGAGCAACCAAAACATTTTAAATTGCCTGGGTTCCTCTAAGTGATACCTGCTTGCTATTCTGAGAAAGGGTTAAAAGACTTCATTTTACTTAGGCCTTGTGGTACTTCTGGCAAAGTTTTCTTCCTCTGTTAATGGAATTGTGAATGGTAATCCAGAAGCTGCAGATTTTATCCCAATTAACACTCAGAGTAGCTTGAAAAACAACAACCAAAACCACTTTAATTTCGACTTGTAGAATGTTGGATTTAATCCCCTGTTTTAGAGATTGAATTGGGGCCATAGAATAGGGAGAGGGTCCCTTGTTAAAATAGATTAATTCTTTGAAAGTATGCAAGAGCTAGATGGAATGGAAGACAGTCCCCTTTGATAAACATTCAACATTCAGGTCCTCATTAGTCAGCTAGGGTTATGCATTTTGAGAGTCAAATGAATGTTGTTGGGCTAGGGAGACTTATTAACAGATGTCCATGACAACCTTGAGACTGAGTATATTAGTCCAAGGCCAGCAGTGTACCTAAAAATGTTCAGAAAACTACCTGTATTTTGTGATCTTTTCATAATAATCTTTATGTCTTCTCTATCCCCATTATACACTGTGTTGTTTATGGTCACATTCCACCCGAGAAGGAGTATTCTAAAACCTCTGAGAACACTTTTTTTTCGGCAAAAACAGTGATATGAAGGCTGAATTTGCCTTCCAGCACGCTTGACATAGATGGAAAACATTAGTGTGTGCACTTAAGACAGCTTTCCCAGGTGCTTAGAGGTATTTAATCCCCAAATAGTGGCAAGACAAATTCATACTTTTTGATTCTTGTCTCCAAGGTTTAATAAGATAGATTAATAATTAAAAAAAAAGATAATGTCTTGTTAATTGCAACATTATCTTTTTTTTATAACTAAATGCATCCTTCCTACAATATATGTATAGTAATTTGATGTTACCCTGTAATGCTTAGAGAAAAGTAGGGATGTAAGATGACAAGACAGAGTGCAGGCCCCTTACAATGTCCTTTCCAATCTGCAAGAAAGAAAAATGAATTATCAGTGATGGTGATAGTCCATGTGATGAAAAACAATAAAAGAACAAGTTATACTCAACACTGTTCACTCAAATACTTAAGGTCCTTATGAAAGTATAAGAAATGGGAAGAACATATGATTTTCTTAGATCACTTTCACTGCATGAGGCATTGGCGCTGCACTTCACTGGAGTGCAAAAATGCCAGCAAAGCTATAAGTCAGGTATTTGTAGTTTATTTTATTAGTACTAGGCTGAACCACAAAATAGATAAAACAGTTTTATAGCTTACATCTGGTTGAATAATAAAACATATGGCTCTGGAGTAAAGCATGTGCAGCTGTAATTTACTGTAAATATCCAACTCAAGATAGCTATGGAGATAAAAAACTTACGGCATGCACTCAGGGTTTATCCCACTATCCATCACTACTTGAATATTTATGATACTCCGACATTTGTGGTTTATATGTTAATTAGCCACTTTTTAGGAGTTTTCTTTAGGGCATTCTCTTCTATGTACAACAGATATGAGTTCACAAGGAGTGGACACTACTGGACTAGTTTTTTTCTCCTAATAGATCTGTTTAACAAGTTACTCAATCTAAGACTGATTAAAATAATGGAGCCACTATTGATATTGTATTTGTACTGATTTTTTTCTTTGTTTTTTTAATGCTTTCCTTAATCAGATTTTCTATGAACATGGGTGAAAAGTTTCTTCTCTTGTTTTTATTCTTTTGGGTAGTTCTGATAGTAACAGGAGATTAAATAAATCAGTTTCTTTGGGGGCAATACAACTAAAAGTGATAGTCTGATTTTTTTCTTTTTTTGCATTTTTTATATTCATAAATCAAGAACACTGAAGGAAAACTTTTTGGACCCTTATACATCAAATTCTGGAGTTGGACTGATAGGTAGGATTTTTTGTCAAACCCGAGTGTCAAAGTCTGGTTTGGAGTTTCTCTAATCATTTGATTGATTAGGTGGGATGTGCCTGAATTAGTCCATCAGCCTGAGTTCTAGCCAGACTGAGATATCAAAACTTAGTTCTGAATTTGACATTTTGAATTCAGAATTTATTTTGGTGACTTTGGACAGGGACCTATGTCACAACCAGAACTAGAGAGGACTTTATTCCTGGTTCAAATCTGCATGTGGCTAAAGGGAATGAAACATCAGAGATACTATAGCCACTGTGTAAAAATTACAGTCAAATGTAGCACCAGATTTTGAAATTTGTGTCAGCATTGATCCTCTTTGATGCTATAACCTAGCCTGAACTCCAGTTAGTGCTGAGCCCAGAAGATGACTTTATTACTTCACATATTGTCAGATATGATTTGTGTTCCTTACCACCTTACTGTCCAGACCCTGAGATAGTGGCCCACTATTGTTGTTGCATTGACTTCTAATAGGTATTTCTTGTTTGACTATGAGAAAGTGAAAACAACCTTTCATATTCTTTTTCTAACCATGTTTGTTCTGGAAAGTGTACCTGTCAGAAAAAGTACTATGGCTTTAAAACTCCCCACAAGCCTTCAAAACAAAAGCCAGGTGCTTCCTGGTAGATGGTATTCTCTGAAAGACAGTGCAAAGACCAAATCACTTATCTTCTTTCTAGAAAGATAGGAAAAGATGGGATCAAAGAATTCCCTGCTGCACTTTTCTCAGTTTACTATTCCCTCCCAAGGGCCTCTGTCAGACTTTTGCTGTGCACTTTGTCTTCTTTCAAATTGTTGAAGGATCCCCCTGAAGGATTTGTTCTAGCAGAAAGTGTCTCTTGCAGGCATGTGTCATACCTGAGAATAAAGGAATGCAATACAGATGTAGATGGACCTCTTCTCTGTTCTTTCCTCTAAAGGAAAATGTTTTTCTCATTTCCCATACCCATGCGTGAGAGATGTCATAGCATTGAGTGGGGACTTGAGTTCCACGGTTTCCACCTTTCTGGACACAGTAGTGAGCAGTGAGATCTTCAGAAGGTTTCGTCAGTGTAAAAGATTTTTGGTTGGGAATACAGTTCTGCCTGTGGAAACTGAGCTTGCTGATCCATTAGTGAAATGTGGGTGTCAGAAGGAATGTCAGTGAATGAAGCAGTGAAACTAATTGCAAGAGAAGGCTGGAACAATTGAAAGATGAAACCTGGTATTTATCCAAAGAAGATTCTTGTAGTCACAATGAATCAGGGATGCAAATGTCACCTTTTAGTCTGTCTGAAGAAAGGGTCAGGGGTATGCGATTGCTCCTGCAGAGAGAGAAAAAAATAGAAATCAGAAGTGTCTGTGAGACCTGGAGTCACTGGGTCTGCCATTGCAACTTATTTTTCCTTTTCCTGCTCTGCTAAATGTTTGTTCTAAGACCTTACTTCTATCAAAACCAGTATGGCTTTGATCCATACCTGGGGGACAATAGTAATAATTCATTATATAGTGCTGTCTTTTGGATCTGTCCTTGAAAAGTAGTTGCAGTTTTTAGGCAATGCAAAATGCAGTACTGATCCTTTAAGTCAAAGGGTAATAAGAAACACATACTTCTAGAGGAATCCCTTATAAATAATCAAGGACTAGTTGTCTGCCTGTTTTGAAGAACATTTAATTATATTGTATATGAAGTCTAATCAATTTGTGTCCTAGCTTTTTCATATATCAGTTCTTCTCTTCTGTTATTCCAAGGGGTTTGCAATATCCTACATTTTAGATGGACTGTGATCTAGCCAAGGATATACATATGCTTGGCTCCAGTGAGTTGCGAGATGTGTAAGAAATGCTTTGTTCAGCTTTAGATTCTCCTGTGATGTATTATTTCGGGGTTCACAAGGGAGCTGAAGTTACTGCTATGCAAGAATTTTTTGTTCCTCAGTGTCTAAGTCCCGATGCAAATATTTTTCTCTTTCAAAAGTGTTTTTTTGTTGTTTTTTTTTTTGTTGTTGTTTTTTTTTTTTTGTTTGTTTGTTTTTTGTTTGCTGAGATGTCTGGCCAGAGAAGTGACAGGCACAATTCAGGGTTTATTGCTATTGCTATTTTTCTTCAGCAGCTGGGGGGAGCAAGAGAGCCGGATTCTCCATCTGGCTCCATATTAGAATTCTCACCCCAATCATTTGCTATAAAGGAAAATAAGGAAATCAGGAGGATGAAAATTAATCAAACAAAGAAGAAAGACTTAAAAAAAAAAATTACTGAGAGAGGCTTATCTTAAAGCAATTTTGCAAGAAAATAAGATCAAAACCAAAGCAAATTGCATGCAACCTACGAACCCAGAAAAGCAACAATTACACAACAAGAGACTACACAAAAGACTATGACCTATCATTAACTCTTCTTGCTCAGCTACATACTCAGTCACTAATTATGACAGAGTTGTGGACAGAAAACAGATTGATAAATGCAGAATCTCTTGGAAGACAAAGGAAAAGAAAAACACAAACCCAAACCAAAACAATAAAAAAGGCCCTTATCAATAAAGTTTCTGCCAAACTACAGAAACAAATGAAATGCAAATTTAACAAATTAACCATGTGATTAACACACAGTGGGATCACTTCAGGCATTTTGCTTTTCTTCTTGCCAGGATGTAATCCTACTGAGAGTTATTGCTGCCTCAACATTTCCACAGTGGTATCATAAAAAGATTTCAATGACATTACAGAATCTTCCGCCCCCTTATTTTCAAAGCTGTAGTTTGAAACAAATCTGTATTTTAAACATTAAGGCACTTTTAATACTACTTGTTATATACCTTAAAGGGGACAAGAAAAAAATAGGCAGTCTTCTGGAGCTGATTGTGGGCTTGAATTTGACATCACTTTCATTATGTTCCTTTTGAAAGCTGTCTTTGAGTCAGTGTTTGGCTCAATTTCCTTAGAATGATAAAAGCCTCCCATCAGTATTGATGGGTCTGTAGGTTGGTATGCTAAAACTCAAATGAGGTAAAATGAAGGGTATGTAACCAAAGTGTATACAGAATCTAGAATTAAAACAAAAATTCCCTTCTTGATGCATGAAGTTGTGCCCAGCATTAAATAATTTAACTCTCTATTCCATTTATTTGTGGGAGGAAGGGAAGTCTTTGGTGTGCATCTCGGATTTTAGAAAACAGAAGTTCATCTCCCTTCTCTGTGACCCCAGACATTTTAAAAGGCTTGAACAGCAGTCTGTATTTAAACCAATGTCACTGATACCATTTAATTACACCCAGGTTTTATAATTAAAAATGGTATTTGAAGATAATTTTCAAATGAACAAATGAACAATGTGTTTTATTAATAATAGACTCTTTTTTTTTTATTTTTTCAGTTAGATGTAGGTTTGTGTCCTAGAAGATTTTTGCATGCAGATGTAAAGAAAACGTAGTGTTTACTCAAGCCAGTGGGGGATGATGGCTTAGGCATTTTTGTGGCTGGTGTCAGGATTGCAAAACATCTTTAGTGCCACTTCACAGGAGATTTCATTTCTTTTTTCAGACTTTCCCTA
>NW_009916649.1:0-12433 GCF_000696875.1 Nestor notabilis | reverse complement strand
CGTCCAATTATTAGGTTTTATGTGAGTGAAGCAATTTTCACTGTGAATGCATATTAAAAAGAACACATGTTTTCATTTTATGGATCTGTAACACTGAATCTTTACTAAAAGAGAATAAAATACTTATGAAATGTTGTTACAGAGAGTGCACAGAAAAAGCAGTCTGTGTCTTATTGTCAATTCCTTTGAGCAGTTATATTCCTACTTCCATAAAAGTATTAATATGCATGAATTTTCACTCAATCAGAGTCGCACTAAAAATTGCTGCTACACTGATAATCAGTATATAACCTTAGTATAGATGGAAAGAGAAGAAAAGACCACACTCTCAGCCACGGTGAAGTATTGCAGAATATGACAGCTAGAGAAGGGGTTCTTATATCTAAAGATGAGAACAGCTTTTGCTAGCATAGGCATAACTCAGCACAAAGATGTGGCTTCCATGCACTGTGCTGGCTGGTGCTGACCATTTTGGCTGCTTCTGTAATCATAAATTAAACATGTCTGGGACTGCTCTCTGGCCAGCTGACAGGGAACAGCTAATGCCAATGCTATTAAACTCTATTTTTCTCCTGCTAGGAATGGTCCTGGCCAGTGCTAAATCTGAGCCATGCCCAAGAGTTGCTTGGGAGGGTACTAATTGGCATTGGCCAAAACCACACAGGCTGCTGTAACACTGGTGCTCACTTAACAGCATTTACAGTTAATTTTCAGTGCCTAGGTATGTGCCTTGGTAAGTCTCTTGAGACAGTTGATTTTATTAGGGGGAACATAGCCTAAACACAGAACTCAAGAAAAGAACTGGCTGGTGTCTTGATGTTCAACTTTGAGTTTATTAGGTGAAAATCTCTTCTGTTTATTTCTTATCTACGAAATGAACAAAAGCATTTCTGTACTTCACAGTATGTCAGGAGAGTAAACATAGTAAAGACTAGGCATGAGATGGTAGTGAGGCCTGTGACTTCTGTAATTAGAGAGGATGCCGTTGTTCCATTCCAGAAGTTTCAGGGAATGAAGCAGAGTAAAGTAGGATAATGGGCTGCCAGCTCAGAGTATTCTTTGGACATCTGGGGAAATGTGACAGTTTTTCAACTCTGCTTTCTCTACCAGATTGTGGTTACTGTTTCCGATCAATACGCGTAATATATGAAAACATGCCCTGCCTTTCCCCCATACTGAAAAGCTAACATTTTATTAGCACTAAAATTCTTTTAATATTCTTTTTAAAGGAAAATTCTCCTCTTTTTAATAATCAGCCAGCCTAAATTCCAGCCTGGAATGTGCTCTCATAGCCAAGGCACAAGTATAAAACCACTGAAAAGGAGGGAAGAGATTTACAATGGAAATTCTGACAATCAGTTTGCAATAATAGGGCTTGGAGACACCTGCTTTAATCAAGATGGTGTGAATATTTAAAGTGGTCTATTTCTTGATTTTCAGTTCATCTGATGAAATCATAATTTCCAGTGATTTTTTTTTTTCCCCCCTTATGGATGCAAGAGAAAGAGAGAAAGTGAAAGATCCTAATTTTCTATTCACTTGGTAGAAATAAATTATAGCTTCTTTAACCCTCTAGATTCCAGGGCTGGCAGATGTAGCTGCAGGAATTACTCTTGTGTACAAGTGGTTCTTTTAAGTGACAGTGCAGTGCAGAATGATCGTAGCATGCCTTCTTTCTGATGTCATAATGACTTGCTCAACTTTCTTTGGATTTGGTAGCCACTGGTGTGCCGTAAGTAACAGAATAATTCAGGCTTCTGAAAAAAACCCAAACAGTTGTTGACTGGTGAGGCTGATTCACACTGCTTTGGACTTTATTTTCATCAGTAGTGGAGTGGTCCTACTGATTTTCAGGTGCTGCATGATGATTCTTGCAATGCTAAATGAAGATCTGTTACTAAGGGTAACATATCTGTAAGAATTCATTAGGACAGGTATACTTTTTAAAACTCTTGAGTTATGTCTGCATTTAGAATAGAATACAAAGCTCCACTAGTATCAGCAGCGCTGTGTCATTTAGTTCAGCTGAGGGCTGGCTTTAGCACTGCAGAACAGTAGACTTCTTTAGTGAGCTATTATAGAGAGATATATGGCTGACAAAAATGTGAAGACTCCATGCATTGTGAAGAATATCCCATGTCCCATGAAAAAAATAAAGAAAAATGTATGGCTGGGATAAAGGATGATGAAGTAAAAATAAGACTCCATAAAGAGTTAAATTTATCTAATGTACCAGGACCATCAATAGAATATTAAAATGCAAAGAGTATAGAGCAAAAGGAATGCTACTGTAGCTGTCTGAATAAAAAATATTCAATACTACTCTGTTGTAGTTCTGTGCCGCATTCTTTATTTCTCTAGACTCTTGGTGAGTTAACATAAATATGGTAAGACCCACCAGTATCCAACTTTCAAGTTTATCTGAGCTTTAATATAAATTATAAAGTTATAATATTTAGCCAAGTGGCTTTTTAGCTATTTTTAACCCAATTCATTCCCAGTCGCATCTCTGGCTAGTATCTATTATTTAGATAATAATGTACAGTTCCAAGAAATAACATCCAATCTCTACTGGATGGAAAAGCAATTACTTTTTGACTACAGCCTAATTGTACTGTTCAGTTCTGCCCTGCGTTATTTGATCTGATTTGACCTTCTTATTCTGTGACCATAGAAACAACTTGAAACATGTGAGGCACAGCAGTTAAAGATATCTTTCTCTAATTCCCTCTGCTGCTTTCTTGCTACCATTTCATTAGATTTTCCTCCTGTTCAGGCCTTCAATTTTCTTGCCAGGGTTTGAATTTATCTTTCTTGCAGTGGCTTTCGTCTTTCCTTGTGCTTTTCCTTACTTTGTGGCTGTTGACTCTTTAACTGATTCAAGCATAATTCTTTCAAACAACCATGGTTAACGACCATTAACTCTTTTCCAATGCCCGGAATTGTCATATTGAACATTCCTTACTGCTTTGATATCTACAAATAGTACTTGTTATCCAGGTAAACAATAATGACTTGTCTGTCCTGAACTTCGTTCAGCCTCATGGTTTAGTTAAGAACTTGGGTTTAAAAGGAAATTTGATAGTGACATAAGCTGACAAATGTGCAAGCTCTTTGGATGACAGAAGTGGAGCTCAAGATGGTCATGATAAACTGTGAAAAGAAATTTGAGAAGTAAAGCCAATGTAGATTAGCATAAAGTGCTATGTCTAGGAAGAAAAAAAATAAAAACAAACAAAAAACCAGGAAAAAACCCACAACCCACCTAAATATGAAAACAAAAAGATTAAAGAGCTGGTGATTAATATACAAAAAAGAAGGCAGGAGGCTATCTTGGATCATATCTTTTGTACCTTAATAAGACCTAATAACATTTGTGTCTGTACTACTGCAGTCAGTAGAAATTCAGTGGATTCTAGTATACATGCCAGACACCTGCAAATCCACATTAGAATGGGACCCACATGTACACAAGCATCAACATCCTAACAGCCCTGGCTCCATCCATAGAAAGTGTGTGTCATACTGCTCTTCGAAGAATTATGACAGCAGTACCCTGTGGTATCCTACAGCAAGCACCCATCGAATGCAAAGTCTTGAAGCAACTATTGTGTGGCTACTGCAAGAGAAGAAAGGAAATCCTGTTCAGGAATATATTGATTGGAGTGTTGTACACATAAAAGGACAGGTAATTTTTTACTTCCCATTAAAATTTAAGTTTCATCAGCCCAAGCTTCATCTTCCCATGCAGCTATCATGCTTCAAGAAAAACTGGTGAGAGTCCATATAATAGTATCAATAAACAAAAGAAGTTAGATGTCTTGTGACAATGGGGATTGTTTTTACTTTGTCTAATATAGGAAAGACTAAGGAGGGACGTGATTACATTATCTTCTAATGTGTAAAAGATTCTAGAAAGAGGTTGTGATTAATTGTTCACAATCACCTGCTGAAGATGTGAAACATATTCCTTCATGATTTCCGAGGGAAAAGAATGACTAGAAGAACCGAAAGAGGTTAGAACAGGCTCCCTAGAGAGACTGTGGACTTTAGAGTATAGGGTTTAGGACAACACACACCATCATAGTGATCTTGCCTCACTACAGTAGGATGTACTAAAAAAGCCTCTTCCAGCTCAATAAATGAGGAAAGTGACAGTGTGAGACAGTACCAAGATAATGTATCATTTGGCACTAGGATTGCATTATCAATACAGTGGCATCTGGAGCAGTGGTTTTATGGATGTTTCTGACCACAGCATTACAGAAAAGAAGTGATGGAAAGGACCTCAAAGGACCGTTTGCTCCAGCCCTTTAAACTTGTGAAGATTCAAATGTCTCTTCTGCTTCAGGAATGGTGCAGAGTACTGTGTTACATGTAATTTTAGACTGATTCATTCTTAGTGTTGAATTTGAATGTTATTGTAATTTTCTTTTTGCTGGTATTTTGTTCCTCAGTAAAAAAAAATCTTTATTTAACTTTGAGAATAATTTACACCTCTGGGGAAGCTACATTACTATAGTAAAAATTACCTTGGGCCTGCACTTCTGATTTTTTCCATAACATCATTAACAATATTTCAAAGGATACAATTTTGACAAAATTTTTTGACATCCCCTCAATAAAAGACATATTATTTTACTGATTTTTTTATTTTTTAACTTTATGAAATATTTTTGCCAGATAATTTGTTAGTAGAAAAAAATCTGAAATGAGAAATTTCTACTAAAAAGACAGAAAAATCGCACAAGTTTTTAACTAGAATTATGTTTTCTTTTTCACCCTTTATACATTTTTCTGTTTCTGCAACAATTTATGTTGTTGTAAATATGTTGTAAACATGTCCACTAAATTTAATGCTTAGGCTGTACCACTGTCTGAATGGTAATGACTGAAGATCATGAAAGTAAAATCTTTTAAACTTACCAGAAAACAAAGATAATGTTCCCTCCAGGATCTGCTAGTAGTTGAACACTATGTTAAAGGATTTTATTTTATGAATATTTCTGTGAGATAAGTGAGATGTGGATTTACATGTAGTTATTCTGAAGAAACTGCCTTTGCATGCACCCTTCCCCTAAGCAAAAGGAAAAGTGGTTTACTGCAATCATTACAAGCAGCAACTTTCCGTTTACTTCTCATGGCCCGTGAATGTTTAGAAGGGCTGTTTTCAGATAATTCCTGCCTGAAAACTGATATTATAAATGCACACTCTGGCTTGTTTTGCAATAAACTCTTCATGTAACTATGCTTTAAAATAGCAGTTTATCAATGGGGAGCATCTCTGAATTAAACTGCTGGAGCAATAGCACTGTTTTTGATACTGTTGAGAGACCTTGGTGTTTTTTGCTATTAAAGTATATAGTGGTGTTTTCTGAAGAAGTGGCGTGTGTTTGTGTGTGTTTGTGCATGGTGGGGAGAGAGAGAGCACACAAGAAAGAGAGGGAGAAAGAAATGAAAAAGAAAGGAAAAAAGGAAAGAAAGAAAAAACAGAAAAAGATGGAAGAAGTGAGAAAGAGAAAGAAAAAGAAGACAGAAAAAAAAAGTGAAGAAGAGAAAGTAAGTTAAAAAAGAAAAACAGACCTTTGTGTTTACGAGTGTTTTGCAGGTCTCATTGTTCTGTTCCAGCAGTTCTATTAGAACCTGCACCAAGAGCTGTTTTGGGTCCTGGGGCAAATAGACTCTTCTCCCCCTCACTCCTTACCTGGAAAAGTACCTGGGTGGTCCTGTCATGCCACTCCCCACTCCCCAGTGCCCTCCTCCCTCTCTTCTTGCACTGTAGCAGAGAAACCTTAAATATGGAGCAGCAGCAGCTGCCAAGAAGTGAGGGGGGATGAGCCAAGTGGAGGAGGAGTCTGCAGCCAGGGGAAGAGTGGTGTCCCCCAGACCCGGTACCCACTCCAAGGGCAGCTGCCCCACTCCTCCTGTGCCATTTAACCCCCACCAGCCTCATTATGCTTTACCTTGGCTGGCACTATGCAGCAATTAGTTCTCTGTGTGGAGTAGGCATATCTTCATCAGCATATTTGGAGACTGTGTTACATTTCCACCACACTCGCAGTGGGCCTGAAGATACTGGCTTGGTCTAATTAGCATGGCTGCATCTCAGGTTGCGGTATCCATCTGGACCAGAGCACAGTGCCAGCATTGCTACCTGGGAGCATCAGGGGAGCCCAGAGGACTGCCTGGTATTATCACATAATGTTTATGTTTCTTCCCCACTTTCTTTGGTATGAAACAAAATAGCACACCTCTTTGCTTATATAAGTCTTCCAGAATGGAATCCTCTCTCTCCTGGAGATTGTGTTCTTGAACTCAAAATTAAATTTTTAAATCCACAGAGATCTGTTAGATTGGAAAAAGTTTCATACTGTCACATTTTAGTAGGTTGCAAATAATGATTTATGTGACTGAAAAAAAGCCATTTTCTTCAATGAGGTTTCATTACACTATAAAAACAATGATCATGATAGTGCCATTATTCCAGTCACACTGGAAAAGCTTGAGAATTGTGCCTGTGAGGTAGAACACTGAAAACATCCTCCTATTTTTCCTAAAGCAGGAAGGGTATATTGATTTTTTTTTTAAATGAAACACTGCCATAATCTATGAAACATAAGCTCCTCCAAGACAAAATGTTAATCTGTATCTAATACATGTATAAGGTTAAATATGGCATGAGAGGCAATAGAGATTACTGCACTTCTCTGGTTCACTGCTTTAAGGGAGAGAAACCTACCACAAATCTAATTTTACAAGGAAATTGCTGAAAGAATGGGTGTAATAGAATGGATATAATAGAACAGGGTATTTAAAAATTCCATGCTCAGATGGATAAGCACTTCAAAATTATATCTGGCCACTGAGAAATATGCACTTATTCCAAAGCAACTACTGCTCTTTAATCATCACTAACCAGCAACAATTCTGACACTTTGATTT
Organism: Nestor notabilis; assembly: GCF_000696875.1. Taxonomy (NCBI): domain Eukaryota; kingdom Metazoa; phylum Chordata; class Aves; order Psittaciformes; family Psittacidae; genus Nestor; species Nestor notabilis. The sequence goes on along the minus strand of NW_009916649.1, from coordinate 5,491 downwards.
TTAGTATTAAGGTATTAAGGTGACTTTGGTTTGTATATATCTAATACTGAATAATCTAACAGAATTTTAAAAAACAAAACTGTGTATTTCTGACTTGAAAGGAGGCAAATACTAGACTTTTCCTGAGCTGTATTAGAATAATCAGCTTTTGAAGATGGTGAAGGAAGTACCTTAATACTCAGACAGTATGGCTGAAAAGCAAATATTGATACTTTCTGGGAAGCAGGATATGAAATGAAAGACAAAACAGGTTTCTATTGCACTGCGTCTCAAGGATTTTTACAAGCCTGACAGAGGGTTGATTTATTGTTAAAAGCACAAGCTGGCAATCATTACAAACAGGGGAAAAGACAGCTCGTTTACTTTGCTGAGAAGATCAGCATTCAGCATAACATGAGAAGAAAAGTTGCTAGATGGTTAAAGGTAATTCTTGGTGCATTGGGTACAGGTTAACAAGTAAGCTTGTGTTTATTGACCTGAGCTGGCAGCTGATGCTTGAGAGGTGACTAGATCAAACATGGTAGTATAAACCAAGATTTCAAAGAGGCACAAAGAGCAGTGGTTGCCCAGTGCTACTGCTGTTAGATACAGTGGCAAAATTCCTATTGATAAGAGGCCTTGTGTGTGGAAGACAGGTCAGTGATAAAAGGACCCACCCTTTGCAATTTTAGGACAGACATTTACTATGTAGAAATTTGACTTTCTAGTTGAATTGTCGCAGGAGGATTTGAATTCAGTAGCTGAAAAAAAAAGATAAATGTATTAAGTTGTTTTGCTGTCTGTGGCAGATTAAGGGTAATCTTTTGAAAAGCTCCTACATCTTATTTTCAAGAGAGTCACCAAGGTGTTTAAAGGGGCTTTGGATCAGTGCCTCACTTAACTGGTGTCTGATTTTCCCTGTCAGTTGCTGCAACAGAGTCGTATGGCAGTCTGCAAACTGTCTTGCTGTTCCTTGAGGAATCACTTTCTGACTCGCATTTTAGCAGCTATGCATAATAAGGGAGGATTGTACTGTGCACTCAAGGGGCTAAACTGTGGCTTTTGTGTTACTAGTCTGTGCAAGTGGTGTTAAATCAGTATGGTCTACAACAGGTCCTCTTGGGCCACATGAGACACCTGGGGTCTGTGAGTACTGAGGTTAGAGCAGGTGCTCCTTGCATGTGTCAGGACCGTTGCCCTGTTGCATGAAACACTGTGGACCCTGGGCTAACAGTGAAGTCATGGCACTGCTCCTTCTCTGCTCCATGTCTTCCTTAATGCTGCTCTTTTGTCAGCTTGTTCAGGCATCTTCAGAGAAATGTAAAGATGTTCTGCAAGAATTACATATGCAGTGAAACACTTGTGTGCTCATCACCCTGATGAATCAAGCAACCAAAAATCTGCTGCCGCCTGGACCAGTGTTTGCCTGGAAGGGGCAACACTGGCCCCCACAGCTCTCCCAGAGGCCCCACAGCAACAGGGAGGTGCTATTGCCTCCACTGATGATACTGATGACAACTCCTTTCTGGGACCTCACCACCCATACCCCCACACATCTGGCTTTGCACTTTCCTGGCTATGCTTGTGTTTTCCACCCTGAATCTTTGAGTTACAGATGATCCCACCTAAGCAACCTCAACTTTGCAACTGTGGCCTTTCTCATCTCCATACCATCATTCTCACAGGTCTTTCTCGGCAGAACAAACCCAGATTGTTGCAGGTGGAAGCTTGCTGTAGGTGCTACAGAGAGACTAGAGCATAAACTCTAGCGCATAGAAAACATAAACTGTTACAATGGGATAATTGCACTAAAAGGGTGGAGATCCCAGTATTTATTTTTCTCTCTGCACTGCTCATGCACTGTACCTCATTTATGGGATCTCTTTTTTCAGTCTAGCCTTTGTTTTGACTACTGCCCTCAGATGACAAAGATAAATTCTTATTTCTGTTCATTTGTAAAAACCAAAGTTATGTTTTCCAAACAGGGTCAAAATTGCACAGGTAGCAGCTTCCTTGCTCTATATTCTAACCATTCTTTCCGATTATATTCCCCCTCTTCAAACACTCTCCCAAGGTCATACCTCAGCCTTTTGCCCATAGCTTTCTGAGTGTTTATATTTCTGGCTTTGTCTAAGCATAAGTCAAACAGGACCACCAATCCTATCTAAAAAACCCTTTCTTGGTCTCCAGTTCACCTCAATTTACTAGAGGATAGCTGATTTGTGGTAACTCACACAGCTAATGTGATGTAATTCATACTAGCATGTCTGCCAGTGAAAGAGGTGAAATCAACCTATGTCAGTGAAAAGTGGCTGACATAAGTCATACTTGCATTAGGAGTTAAAAATACATACCTGGACTGTTACTGGAGATTCACCAGCACATGTAATTCTTTTATCCAAACTGGGTTTTTTATGTGCTTATACTTTTAGCTACTTATCAGCCTCTGGGTTGAATGGCACTATCCAAAGTTTCAGCTTTACCCTAGAGTCGTAATTCCTTCTACAGTTTTCATACAGTTTTCATCCACATTCTGCTCTATCTAAGCCTACCTTATCATCCTTAGTTATCAGTACTAATAGTACTGATATTACACAAATATGGAAAGATTGAATCACAGAGGCAGTGGCTTATGCAATGTATATACAATTTACTGTGGACAATATCAGTAAAATCAGATCTGTATAAATCACATATTACAGCATTTGTTGTTATGTGTGCTGTCAAAAATTTCTTTGAAGACAGATTTTCTGAAGTGGTCTTTGCATTGCAGATGAAAATGTGATATGCAATGCCTGCTGAAAAGAAGAGTACAAGAGTGCAGAAGAACTCATTATATTTACCAAGAGGAAGGGAATAAACTGAAATAAAAAGCATACCACTGATGCTCCTCATGACAGTCAATCAGATAGGGAGACTGAGTCCATCTGAAACTTGTAGGAGCCTCAGGAATTGAGCCAGTGCAATTCTCTACAGGTCAGGAGGGGATAATAAGAAAATCTGTCAAAGTTGAGGGAAGAGTCAACTTTCTAGACCACAAATCTGATCTGAGCAGAGTCAAGAGACAAAGAGTTCAAAAGGTTAACGCTGCTATGGTTATTTAAGTGAACATTAACACTGTTGTGAGAAAACAGATGGAGAAGAACTGGGGGAATTATTTGACTGGTTAGGTTTATAAAACAGTGAACAGAACGACAGAGATCTCATGCACAGAAGCTTGTCACAGTGAAAATGTAAGCCGAGGTATTCTTTTTCTTTCGCTTGCAAGTAGTTTGAATTAATAGCCTCCCAATCATCACAGTTATGTGCTCCTATTTAAGAAATCAGTGGGGAAACATCTGGGTTGTACATAACATTCACTATCATGTCTTTCATCGGTTAAATTAACAGCTTTGTCTTGCAGTGGCCGCAGAAAGAGACAAAAACATCAGCTCACAATGGTGCTTACCATTTTTCTGTCAAGATGGAGCCACTATTAGGGATGCTACTATCAGTGATGATCAATGTGAAACAGACATATTTACTGGGAGTCTGTTCGAATACAATACAAAGGAACAAATGGCAAGGTGGGGCCATTTCGTGGATAGATTACAACCCATTGCTCATGACCTGCCTCTATTACATCCCTTTCTTTCCATCTGAAGAGAAGAAAAACCCAAATAACAGTGGTTTCTGTTGCTCTGATGACAGCTTGAGAAAAAGTAATAAGGAATTCCTACAGCTATAAAAACAGAGTGAGGAAAGGGAGCCAAGTTACCCTTGGAGCTGTCACTCTTTGCAAGGCTCTTTTCACTTACTTTTGTATAATACTTTATGGTTAAACAGCTATTTTTATAGCCAGATGAGGACATAACTCACTCTTTAAGGAGTCTTGGAGAATTGATGAAGAATTTCTAATAAACCTTCAGGCAGTAAGTCTTGTTTCTCATCTGCCTGGATACTGTGTATTTCGAATATTTAGACATCTGAAATTATGGGTTACCTCATGCTTATTGGATCTCTTGCTTGGGTTTGAGCTATGTCCAGTTTGAACAAACAATAAATCTCCAAAAGTGTTTCTACATGATTTATATTTTGTAATCATTTGTCTTTCAAAAACAAGGCAATAACCTGAAAAGTACTATACTGGAATACATGAGTTGGTTTGGAAAGCACAACTATTTCATATCCTTCATTCTTTTACATCCTATTTTAACTTTTTGTTTTCTTTTCCATAACACAGGAAAAGCCAGAACTGGATGAATATTTAACAACAGTATTCATGAACATTTGCAGGAATTTGAAATGGCTGTTTGATCTATACATATCAAGGCCCCTTGTTATCTGCTGCTCCTGCAGTTTCAGACAGAAAGGGTTTTGTTCCTAGGGAGGTTTGGGGAATGGCTGATTTGTGTGAATACCCGTATTTGCATGCGAACGAGGCTATTCCTTTCCAAACAAGAGCGTTCATTATTCCTCGGTTTAAAAGGATACACTAACCCAATTAGTGATCAGGAAGAATATCCCGTGACTTAGCTGACCAATAACATGCTCGAAATAGGAGGCAGTGAATACTTAAACAGTATCTGAACCCCCAAGTATGCATTTCCAAAACCTTTGAAAGTTGAACTGTCTCTTTGGGAAAATAAGAACAATTGCACTCCTCACCCCTCCCATGTGTTATTAAAAGCATACCAAAATGAACAGACACTCAGAGCAGTCTGTGTGGATCTGCATGTTCAGATTTTTCCCCTCCTTCCAAAACATGCTTTGAACAATGCAGAAAGAAACTTACTGTTGATTTTTAAAACAACTTATTTAACTCCTCTTGAAATGAGGAGTGCCATAACACTAAAGCCACTACTTCAGGCTTTCTGCAGACTCAGGCAGGTATCAGTTACACCTGAGCAACATGTGCTGTATAGCCTATGAAATAAAAGCTGAGATTAGAGAGCAGCTGAAAGACTGAGACTGTACCGTTACATATTTCCTCATGTTCTGCTTATAACAAAACACAGTGCATATTTGATGATGCTGAGCAAAGTTAGTCTACTCACCTAAATTGTGCAAAATGTTAATTTCAGACAGTAGCTACATAAAAGAAAAAAACAAAAGGCTCAGAGAAATCAAGAGGATCAAGAGGCATTTCACATTTTGGAGATCAGTCTCAAAGCCTACTCACAAATGATTCTCAAACAGAAAAAAGGTTGTATTTGCTATGAGTATTACTGAGTATAAATAATACATCCAGCTCTGCTAAGTAGCATGAGAAAAAATGAGTTCTTAAGTTACTGCTGGCTAAGTTATACTATATATAAGGAGGTTTATATGATTTAGGTAAGATCTGGAAAAGTGTCCAAACTTCTGAGTTTATACTCAAGCTTCCCCAGCTCTAGGTTCAGGGTAACAGGGAAGATTTATAGACCCTGGCACAAAATGAAAAAGCATGCATCACCTGCCTAATCATCAGTACTCCCAACCCTTCCCACAGCTGCTATTTACCTCCTCCTTTTCTCTCTCTTTTTTTTTTTTT
>NW_009916648.1:1873-2638 GCF_000696875.1 Nestor notabilis | reverse complement strand
TTTGCAAGGGATGCTGAAAGCCCCTGCTCCAGCCAGTCCCAAATGGGTTTGGGAGCAACTGAAAGAGATTTTGCTCTATAAGGGATGCTGAAAGCCCCTGCTCCAGCCAGTCCCAAATGGGTTTGGGAGCAACTGAAAGAGATTTTGCTCTATAAGGGATGCTGAAAGCCCCTGCTCCAGCCAGTCCCAAATGGGTTTGGGAGCAACTGAAAGAGATTTTGCTCTATAAGGGATGCTGAAAGCCCCTGCTCCAGCCAGTCCCAAATGGGTTTGGGAGCAACTGAAAGAGATTTTGCTCTATAAGGGATGCTGAAAGCCCCTGCTCCATCCAGCCCCACATGGGTTTGGGGGTCTCTGGCAGAGGTTTAGCTTTATAAGGGATGCTGAGAACCCTTGCTCGGGATGGAGCTGGTGGCAAAGGGGATGCAGCATCTCATCCCACCGCATCCCCGCAGGTGGATGGTGGCTGGGCCAAGTGGGCGCCCTATGGGCAGTGCTCGAGGACGTGTGGTGGAGGGGTGCAGCTGGCCAAGCGGGAGTGCACCCACCCCGTGCCTGCCAACGGGGGCTCCTACTGCGAGGGCATCCGCGTCAAGTACCGCTCCTGCAACCTGGAGCCCTGCTCTGCTGCAGGTAAGGGCTCGCGCGCTCCCGGTTCTCTGCATGGCCTGTAACAGCCCCAAAAACTGGAGCTGCAGCTCCATAGAACCCCAGAATGGTTTAGGATGAAGGGACCTTAAAGCTCATCCAGTTCCAACCACCTGC
>NW_009916648.1:0-1764 GCF_000696875.1 Nestor notabilis | reverse complement strand
ACCCTGTGCCAGCGCCTCAGCACCCTCACAGGGAAGAACTTCTTACTTACATCCAACGGGTTCCGTTTGAAGCCATTACCCCTTGTCCTGTCACTCCAGTCCCTGATGCAGAGTCCCTCTCCAGCATCCTTGTTCTCAGCCCGTCTCCATTTGGGAGCTGCTCCAGCCCCTGAGCATCCTTGTGGCCTCCTCTGGGCTTGCTCCAACATCTCCATGTCCTTCTGATGCTGCGGACACCAGCCCTGCACCCAGTGCTGCAAGTGGTGATCCCCAATCCCATGCACATCCACTTGTTTTTCCAGTGCCGGGAAAGAGCTTCCGTGAGGAGCAGTGTGAGGCCTTCAACGGATACAGCCACAGCACCAACCGCCTCACTGCATCCGTCTCCTGGGTCCCCAAATACTCCGGTGTCTCTCCCCGGGATAAATGCAAACTCATCTGCCGAGCTAATGGCACTGGTTACTTCTATGTGCTGGCACCCAAGGTGGGTGAGGGACCCCGTGCTCATCATGTGGGCTGTGGGATGACTCCAACGTGCCTGGAAATGAGGGATTTCTCCCTGTTTTGTGGGCAGCTGGTGTTAAATGAGGGTGTGGAAGAGGAGAATCCACGCAGCTGGTGTGAATCAGCCGGGATGTGCCTGCTTCCTTCTTCCAGGGCTGGAGCTAGTCCCTGGAGGGTCTTCCTTGGGGCTTGTAAAGGTGCCTCCGGGATATGCCCATAGTCCTGAAATAGAGGATGATCATTACCCATGTGGGCAGGGTGGTGTTACCCGCGTTCCCTTTGCACCAGTGCAGTAGAAAGAGCGGAGTAAAGGGATGTAGTGCCATCAGAGACCCTAAAGGTCCCGAGTGCCAAGCAGAGCATGAGCAAAGAGTGATGTGGTGCCTCCTGGCACCATCTCAGGACCCCTTGGATGGATCTGGGTGGTTGGTGGGGTGGCAGAGGGAAACACAGCAGTTGTTTTGCTCTTGCAGGTTGTGGATGGGACCCCTTGCTCCCCCGACTCCACCTCGGTCTGTGTCCAGGGCAAATGCATCAAAGCGGGTTGTGATGGGAAGCTGGGCTCCAAGAAGAAGTTTGACAAGTGCAGTGTCTGTGGAGGAGACAACAAGAGCTGCAAGAAGGTCTCGGGCTTGTTCACCAAACCCATGTAAGTGCTCGGTGACCGCGTGTGCTTCCCCCTCTCCCTGCTCTGCTCTTTGGGGTGGGTGCAGGAAGCTCATGGAGATGGTTGGGGGTTGGAACTAGATGATCTTGAAGGTCCCTTCAAACCCGACACATTCTATGGTGATGGGTCTAAGTTCATACCGAGCAAACCCTCCTGCTGCGAGTCCCCATCACTGCATGGAGAGCTGGGCTAGCTCTGCAGGAGAAGCAGGACAACATTAAACCTGCTGTTTGCTTCTGCTGGTGGAGTTCTCCCTGGTACATCCACACTGTTGAGCCAGAGGAACCGAAGCACCTTCCTGTATCCGGCTGAGCTCAGCCAAGATGAAACTCAGTGTAAGGAGGAGATTCCAAATGAGCTTCATGGGAGATAACCATCAGGGTGGGAAGAGCTTGAGGCTCGTGGCTGAGACCCCATCGCAGGGGGATGTGTTCCCGCTTAATGCCCTGCCCTTCCCTTCCCTTCCAGGCACGGCTACAACTTCGTGGTGGTCATCCCCGCGGGGGCTTCCAACATCGACATCAGGCAGCGGGGCTACAAGGGGCTCATCAGCGATGACAACTACCTGGCGCTGAAGAACGGGCAGGGCAAGT
>NW_009916647.1:0-3352 GCF_000696875.1 Nestor notabilis | reverse complement strand
TATTTGCTACGTACCTATAGAAACCTTTCCTATTATTTTTAATATATTAAAATATCATATCTTATGTTCTGTCCTTAAAGAGACACCATTGAAAGTTGCATGAGATGTATTTATTTATTTTTATGAGACATTTCTACCTGAAAACAAAAAGATTTGTTGTGGTGCAGTAACACCGGTTTTCACATTGTCTGTATGGGTTACTAGCATTGTGCGCCTTTTCATAGTTCCTCCATGCCATCTAGTGGTATAGGGCTTCAGTTCTTTTGAAAATGCTAAATTCAGATTGTTTGTCACTTAAGAGTGAGACTTGTGACCAAAACCATCATAATTATGACTTCGGTGTTTAAAATAAACCGATCCACTAAACTTAAAGACTTAAAAGCTTATTATTATCCATCTAGATTTAAAAGTGTGTTATTATCAGTTTGTAACAGGCACAGTAACTAACCAGGTATTTTGAGTCTCGGAACAAATACACAACATACATTCTCATGACTGATGCAAATATATTTCAGCTATTAGCAAAATAAAAGACAAGGTGCATATCAAAACCTAACAATGTGGTTATATATTTATAACTCATCACATATAACATGCTCTACTTACGAAGGTCTCATCTCAGGGTCGGTGCTGAATGGGCCATGTGGTACACAGCCACTTGTAAAGCACAGTGAAAGCACAGGGGCTCTTATTCTACTGGATCCTTTATACAACTCCTTTAGAAATAAAGCCTTTCCCACCAGCCTTTAAATGTGTCCATTTTACCAGCCTCATTAACACGAAACTAGGTTTCTGGCTTCACCATCTCCAGCTACACCTGCATGAGTAAATAATACTGTAGCCACATGGCTCTACCCCCTTCCAGACTGCTTACTTCTGTGAGTAGACCCTGGCCTGTGCTAACTTGAATCTTTCCCAAGCAACACCTAGGAAAACGTTGGTTGGCACAACAATAAATGGTTGCAGGTTCTGCTCTGATAATTTAATGGAATGCCCATGTGTCAGTGCCCAGGCACATAGTTTGGACCAGCTTAATTTACTAGTAAAGACGTACCTTCCATTTTTTCATAGCTGTTCTTTCAGTCCTGAATGCACAAGTTACAACCATCTCTCATTGCCCATTCTTAAGAAGTTGTCAACTCTTTTGGTCTTAGATCATGATATAAAAGTAGGTGGATAAAATGAACCATACTCAGAAATTCTTCCCCTTTTTCCACTTGCACCCTGTGGTCTCCAAAGAGATCACAGAGGGAGCAGTTTTGATGCTTTGTTACATGATGCTTCCTAAGCAGCCCTTTTCAGTCTAAGCTTTTATTTTAAGATAGTGTATTTCTAATGATTTTCACTGCAAGACTGAGTAGCACGTAAAGCACATCGTGCTCTTCTCAGTTTGTTAATGACTTTTTTAAACACTATAGTTCCCATTCATTTGTATGCCCTCTGCCTTCTTGTAGAAATGTATAAACTTTTGTCATGAGATCAGTGGAACAGTGATAAAAATGCCTTCCCAAAAATCAGAAGCTAAATTTTCTAACTGTAATAAACTTACTAACTATCATACTATCATACTATCTACATACTTACTATCATGCACCTTATATATGCATATGTGTATATGTAAGTATATATCAGAAAAAAATCTAAGTTAAACAACATAACCTTTAACAACAGCATAAATTACTTCAGGTCATCTTTCATACTGTGTTTGGCTGGCATGGGGTCAAAAAGATATTAAGCAATAGAACCCATTTATCTGCTGACTTAAGATTCAAAATTAATTTTCCAACATTTTTATTCTAGGAATACTATAACATAAAACTGAAATAAAAAACCAAACACTTTCTTACCATCGCCTTTGTCACTGTTTTCCAAAAGTTTCTGGACATTTTACTTTGTTCCCGAATTCAAAATCATAGAGAAAAGATCAGATACAAATCCTGAATGATGTTTTAAAGTGCATAAAGAGTAAAAAGCCCATTCACATCCAGAAAGATTTCTTAGAGAGCTCAGCTAAAATCTGCAAACACAGTACACTAAATGTTTGCCGTCTGGCTCGTGTCACTGGTTAGATTCTAGAAAATGTCTTAAAGAGTACTTTGATTCTATTTAAGTGTGGGATGTACTGTCCACAACGATATTATGCATATTTTTCCCTTACATAATGTCCTGGATACAATGAATAAGGTCAGTACACACCAGATTTACCAGTAGGAGTAATGGCAGCATGGAATAAATATTTGGCATAATAAATACATTTCTGTTTCTCTCATTAACTACTACCACAGGACACTTAAAAACACAAGAAGTATACACAGTAATTATAGAAATTTAAACATCACTGGTTTGATGTAGAAAAAGGCAAAAGCAAGTTGACTTCTTTTAAAAATAGAGCAAAAAAATTCAACAGCAAGGCTTTTAAATGCCTGCGGAACAATCACCACTCTGTACTTCATCCCACATACATACAACCTGCAGACTGAGAACAGAGTATCTATCTAAAGCATTTGCTTATTTGTAACAAAGCTTGACATTTAAAAAAGCATTTATATATACATATGAAGATATATAATAAATTTAAATAATTTGTATTTGAATATGGCATCAGAATTTAACATGTCAAATATTTTAGTCAAATGCCATTTCCTTTGACAGAGCTTTTATTATGACACATACATATATATTATACACAAATATATGTACACATATATATATAGTATGCAAAACTGCTATATAGAATCTATTATTTCCTATAGTTTTCTCATACCTTAAACATCTGAGCTGAAATTTTCTACAGCATAGAATCACTGAATGGTTTGGGTTGGAAGTTATCTTAAAGATCATCTTGTTCCAAACCTCACTGCCACAAGGACAAGGCAGAGACACGTCTCACTATACCAGGTTGCTTAAAGCCCTATCCAATATGTGATCTCATGGTCAGGCTCAGGTTATTTTAATTTGGTGTCAGACATTCAATTTCAGCAAAAATTTCTTTCCACCTCCTAGTGAAGACTGATTGCAACTCTGCTAAAACTAAGGTGTTGGTTTGGTTTTCTTTGTGTGTCTTGTCTTACATAAGAGGCCTGATAGTTCTGAAGGTGGATTGCTTTTACAGATCCTTCAACTGAAAGGACTATTGAGTTACACTTGTAGCAAATAAACTGGGAGGGATGCAATTTCAGGTAAGACTATACTGTTTGAAAAGTAAAGAGTAAAAGAGAAAAAAGGTTTGGTTTTTTTTTAAGAAAGGGATTTATTTACAGAACTAAATTTCTACTGTTTTAATTTGCCTTCATAAATAATTTTTTTTTTAAGGGGTTGTCCATGGGACTCATTTCTGGAACAACCTTATAGA
>NW_009916646.1:0-3042 GCF_000696875.1 Nestor notabilis | reverse complement strand
GAAGCTGCTTGGGCATAGTGGCTTCTTGTGTATGGCAGAGTATTCTCATGCTGGGTGGCAGGGCTTGGTCATGCCCATGAGTGGGTGCTTGGACCCATGGGAGTGGGGTGATTGGACCAGTGGGTTTGTTCATGCAGAGGGGGGTTGCTTTGGATGTCTGGCATGTGTCCCCAAGGTTGGGGGAATGTGCGTGTTTGGGGTATTCCCATGGAGAGGGGTGCAGGCACCTGCTGCCCTCTGCTTCCCTCCCCTGGGTGCTCACAGTTGAGGCTGGGCACAAGGCCACAATGTGGGTGCCACAGCAGTGTGACACCTGACCCATGCCGTGCTCGTCACCTTGCAGGGGCTTCAGCTACGTGGACCTGGTGGAGGGTCTGCGGGACGGGCGCTTCTATGCCCTGAAGCGCATCCTGTGCCATGACAAAGAGGACCACCAGGCTGCCCTGCATGAGGTGGAGATGCACGGCCTCTTCGACCACCCCAACATCCTGCACCTGGTGGCCCACTGCATGGTGGAGAAAGGTGCCAAGCATGAAGCGTGGCTCCTCCTTCCCTATGTGAAGGTGAGGGGGGCTCCCCCAGCTGTCCCCCACCCCCTTGCCACTGGGAGCAACAGTGGTGACTGGCTGCTTGCATTTGCCAGGGGGGGACCCTCTGGAGTGAGGTGGAAGCACTGCGAAAGAAAGGGACCTTCATGCCAGAGCAGCGGATCCTCCTCATCCTCCATGGCATCTGCCACGGGCTGCAAGCCATCCACAGCAAGGGCTATGCACACAGGTGGGGCCCAGCAGCCTCAGCTTGTGGGGGGGCAGGCAGGGGGTTGAGCAGGTACTCGGTGATATCCATTCCCACAGGGACCTCAAGCCCACCAATGTGCTGTTGGATGAGGATGACCGGCCCGTGCTGATGGACCTGGGCTCCATGAACCAAGCTCGCATTGAAGTCAACAACTCTCGGGAGGCCATGGCCATACAGGTGGGTGGTCTGGGACATCACCCCACCAGCCTGTCCCTGCCCTGGGCCCTTCATCGTCACTGTCCTCTCTGCAGGACTGGGCTGCCCAGCGCTGCACCATCTCCTACCGTGCCCCCGAGCTCTTCACGGTGCCAAGCCAGTGCATCATAGATGAGCGCACAGATATCTGGGTAAGGATGCGGTCCTCTTACCCCCATCCCACTGCTGTGGGGCTGCCCTGACCCTGCCATGCTCCAGTCCCTAGGCTGTGTGCTGTACTGCATGATGTTTGGGGAGGGCCCCTACGATGCCATCTTCCAGAAGGGTGACAGCGTGGCTTTGGCAGTGCAGAACCCCATCGCTGTGCCCCCTACAACCAGGTGAGGGGTTGGGGAGGGGGATCCTGCTCCCGGGCAGCCCCCTGTGTTGTGCACCACATGGACACCACCCTTACCATCTTTCTTCAGGTACTCGGCTGCCTTGCAGCGCCTGCTCTCCTCCATGATGACAGTGAACCCCCAGGAGCGACCCAGCATAAATGACATCCTCCACCAGCTGGAGGGGCTGCAGCCAGCGCCAGTGGGTCAGGACACCACACAGATCTGAGCCTGTCCCACCTCATGGCAGCAACGTACGCTGAAGCCAAGCCAGGGGAAAAGCAGCTGCCCTCATCCCTGCTGCCCAGTGGAGCCATTGCAGAGCGGATTGCTGTGGTTGGGAGAGAGTTGCTGCTCTTTGCTGGGGTGTGTTGGGTTTGGAGTGTTCTGTGCCCTGGATTCTGCTGCATGGGACTTGGTCTGTGTTCCAGAACTGTGGGCATGTGACCTGCTGCTAAACACAGGGCCCTGGCTGCCCCTGGGGGTTGCAGAAGAGCGAGTTGTGGGACCTCCCCCGGGTGATGGCAGCAGTGGCTCTGCAGCTCTGTGCCCCAGGACAGTTGCTCCTGTCCAGGGAAGAGCTGCAGTTGGGGTCCTGGTGCTGTGCTGGAGCAAGGCAGGGGGTTCCGGCACTCACTCTGCCACTGCTCCTGGCACTGCCTTGTGTTTAGAGTAAAAGATGTTCTTGCAGAGGTGGATGTGTCCCTATCTACGGGGAGGGGATCCCGCCAGGAGCATTAGGAGAGCAGGGCATGCTGCCTGGGTTAAGCAGCCAAGCGTTGCTGTCGGGAAGGGCAGTGGAGGACAGCTAAGGACAGCCCCACTGGGGCAGCACAGCCAGAGCATTAGCAGTAAGCAGGGAAAGTTAATCCCTGGCCTGAGCACACTCCTCGTGGGAGTTGACACAACTCTGTAGCTGGAGTCACACACCATTGTTGAGAGCCTCCAGGGCTGTGCACTGCAGGCAGGGGCTCAGCACAGCACAGGCAGGCAGCGGCAGGGGTATGGGCAAAACTTCTCCACTGCCCAAGGAGAGGGATGTAGGTGCCCAGGCTGGGAGCTGCCAGAGCCCTGCTGCAGTGGGTGGGGATGAGCAGAGCCTGGGGACACTGCCAGCCCAGCAGCACCCCTGGCTGGAGATGCTCACTGGGACATGCAGCAGATGGGCTGCCCAGGGATGGGGAGTAAAAAAGGAGATGCAGACAAGCAGTTTCACAGGGAGCATTCCCCATCTTTAATCCTCTCAACACAACACATCAGGAAAGCAGCCACAGGGTTTATGCCATGCTGGATGCTCTTGTGGGGTGCACCTGCTGCACCGCAGAGTTGGGCACATCCCTTGTCCTGCACTATGACCACAGGGACAGGGGTGCCAGGCTGCTCCCACTGCTTCAGCCACTATCCTTCTGGATAAGCCCTCCTACCTTCAGGCTGCACACAGGGAGAAGTCTCAGCAGCCACTGATCTTTTCCTTCTCAGGCTAAACTTGCTCCCCTGAGCTCCACGATACAACATGGGGCCATATACCACAGGCCATATACCACACAAGGAAGAGATACCCACCACCAGCTGGACCAGTGAGCGGCATGGGATGTGTGCCATGGCCCTCAGAGTGGACCCAGGGCTCTTACCGCACAGGGAGCAAGGTAGAGCTGAGCAGAGTGTTGGGAGGAAGTATAGCAGCACCAGCAGCAGAGCTGAAGCACTCACC
>NW_009916645.1:0-13591 GCF_000696875.1 Nestor notabilis | reverse complement strand
GTGGTTTGGGTTTTTTGTGTATTTTTTGTTTGGGTTTAGTTTGGTTTTGTTAAATAAATTGTTTAGGCTGTCATCTTAATTTTAGAAACACTGAATATGAATTGATTTATAGCAATCTTTAAATGGGAAGTTACCACAATGGGGGGTTGGGGGGGAAGGCAGCTTTCTTGGTTTTAATAATGCTAGATTTGTATTCACCCTTCCTGAAAGAAAATTTTTATTGTGCAGCAAAATATCCAGTTTAAAGATATTTCCATGGAGAAGGGGTAGACTCCTTTAAATCAGAAAGCAGAGTAAGTAGGTTTATTACCTTACTCTCTACATCTTTTCCCTCCTTTCCTTCCTTGCATAATTTCCCATCCCCTAAAGATTTCAAATTAATTACAGCAGTTTCTTGAAGTGCAGGCTGCTTATGGTGACTACATTTTCAGAAAAAAAAAAGTATTCAATAAACTGCAAGTGGTAAAAAATAGATACACAATAAAACCCTCTACTTTTTAAAGCCTGCATACAATTGCAACCTGAAAAATCTAGTTAATAGCCAGCTCAATTTCATCTAGCGCACCATAGGAAAGCGTGCAGCCAACTGGCAGAGCTCTCTCTAATAAGACAGCATGCCCAGCATTTGAAAAAAGGTAAATCCATGCACAAATGAGTACAGGCTCCATTATTATGTGCAACACGGAGCAAGAGTACCCATGCACACAGCATGCACTGAATTGGAACACCAGGCCTGTCAAGTGTAATCACCGAGGCCTGAAGGCACTGCTGAGCCTAACACAACCGCATTGCATAGGTTATTCACTCCTTGCTGGAGCTCAGAGCTGGCTGAGGAAGGACTGGAGAAAACCTTCTTTTCATGAATGATACAAGCTAGTTGAATGATGGCTAGGAAGAAACACAGCTACACTTAGGATGTGTAGCTTCATGCAGATTGATTCAAAGCCGCAACTTGTAACACATCCCGCAGGGCTGGCAGATGAGGATATAAAGCTTTCCAATTTGTTGTGACATTCAGGAATGAAGCATGTATCACCAAAATAATAAGAACCAGGTTTGTTCCTTCCCCCAAAACCTGTCCCAGAAAACATAAAGGCTTCAATATCCTATAAAACCCAATTACTGAAGTTGGAAGCATTAGTACCTATTATCACCTTTGCCATTTTTTTAACTCAAACCGTGAGGCCTAAAGGAAAGCTGTGGCAGAAAACCCCATTCTGCCCCACACAATTTAAAAGAAACACAAATCACTGAAAAGATGGGTTTCTTGAATAACTTGGTTATGAATTATACTAACAACCAAGGGGAAGAACTACAAGAGAAACTCCTTCCAAAGCTAGGCAACTGTTTTGCAGTTTATGTTACAATGGGGCAAAGAGATACAACTCAGATCTATTTTTTTTTTAAGCTGAACTCCTTATCTATGTTTCAATTTCCCTTTCTATAGAAATCATAAAAATACATATTAATTGCAACAAACTATAATACACTGAAAGAAGCACACATTTTTAAAAGTAAAATAAAAACCACTCATCTTTGAAATCAACAACTCAAACAGCAGTGAATAGAGTGTCCCCTATCACCTGAGAGGTCTAAATGTAGTTTATTCTTCTAATTAAAGTACCCAATACACATTAAAAGCTTAGTTATAAAATGAACTCTTTTGGCATCCACCAGCAGGAACAAACATTTGCTTAGAGAACATTAAGTTATAAAGTCTAAGGTCTAACACATTTGAACTGCAACAAAAACCATTTAAATCGTAAGAAACTCTTGCCAGTAATGGGTCACTACTGAGCCTAACTGCTTATTAATGCCAATATTCACACAGCACCCTCCATAAGCTTACCACATTCAACATTAAAATCCAAGCACTGTCTTTCTTGCCTTACCTTTACAACTAGAATTCTACATCAGCATCCTTCTCACCACCCAACTCCAGTTCTTGTACTAAACAGCTCTTGGTTGCAACTCTCGTCTCTCTCCCAAGTATACTGAAAGTTGCTAATCCCCAAGATAGCCAAGTCTGTTTTCCCTAACACTTGTTTACTTAAGTCTTGCTTTGTTCATCTGATTTGTGAGCACCTGATACCGGCTTAAGAATGCTGCAGCCCACAGGATGCAAAGCAATGAACCAACATAAAAGATCACTGTACCAGTTAAAATGTTTTTCAATTTTTTTTGTGTGCTTAAGTGGCAACTTTAAGTTGCCAGAATTTGTCATGCTTTCCTTTAACTAGTCCAGAGGTCTTTTCCACAAGTTCCTGCTTGCTCCCTTTCCACTTTCAATGATCCATGACACCTCCGGGTGCCATGAGGTCAGTCTTACCTTTAGCATGCTCATTCTCTTTCACTGACATGGAATCCAGCCTGGTTAAAGCAATTAGCACAGTCTCATTTTCCCAACCCCCTTTTTTCTCATGCCCAACCCCCAGCAATGCTGTTCTACCCCTTCACTTAGTTAAGGGCCCCTCCCCGAGCTGATCCAAATCATTACATCAGTGAAAGGTTTGACTGGGTTAGTGAGTTGAATTAACGCAAGAAGTGGTCCAGCAAACTCCAAAACTAACATAAGGCGAGCAGCAGGGAGCTGGAAGGGGGAGCAGCTCTCCCCCCGCTCACTGGCAGCCTGCTGGATCTGCTCAAGATGTGACAGCAGCCACATCCTTTCTCCCCAGCTCCACTTTTCAGCTGATGGTTCCCAACCTCTCTTTTGCATTGGCACCTGCACTTGTCCCACCGCGAGACAATGCAGGGAACTAAACCAGCAAAGGGCTACCGTGCCCTCACCCCCACCTGCCAGAAAGTCGGTTTTAGCCAGCCATCATCTGGAACCAGTTCAGAACAAAGTCACATAAACATAAGTACTAGCACATATGGGAAAGGGAAGACTGCATCAGCTTTGACACATTAGTTGAACCAGTTGCTTGTGAACCTCCAATTTAGTAACAGGACCCACTAGACTAGAGGTGGCCGCTGCAAGTTCTGGCAACCTGCCCCAGAATCCCAGTGTGACCCAGCCAGGAATACTGGGTAATCACTCACACTGTGGAAAGAAACATCTGTGCAGAAGTCCACTGGTAAGAAACCCATGGATTGTTACATTGGAAGATGTCATGGACCCGGGAAGAGAAAACTCGCCATCCTTTAAAAGTCTTGCTGGAGAACTCTAAGCATCTAAAGATGAATTGATATTGCCAAGCACACTGCCACAAGGATGGCAAACATGACTGGAAAAGAGGAGACATGTTGATGACAAGTACCAAGCAAATACACACTGCCCTGGATGAGGCACAGTGAACAAGATTTGCCAGATGTCTTGATGGAATGACATGCACCCATATTCAGCCCACAAGGAAGGAAAAGCACTTAAATGGTCACAGATAACCAGCAAAGTCCATTAAATGCAACCTCCTCAAAACTAAAAACTCCTTGTATGTAACACAATGCTTCCCATTCCCTAGGTGTACCACAGAGCACCAACACAAGATCATAAGTCTCTGGACTGACACAAGGATTCTGGCATAGTCAGTTATTAGGACTCTTCCTTCACTCCCCATGTGTCAAGTTTCTTCATCATTGCTTATGCTTATAAGGAATTATGTGTATTTGTTATCCATGTATGTTAAGAGTTTGGCTGCTCAGTTTGGCAGAGCAAAAAGGAAAACATTGAGATAGCATTGGGAATAAAAGCCCAGGAGACTGGTATCAAATCAGAAGAGAGGCAACTTGCAAATGAAAATAACTTCCCCAAAAAGCAGGGACCCAGCCTCAAGAAACTTTATACAGAGATGATTTAGATTTTCAAACAAACAAAAAAGATGACCAGGAAATAACATGAGTTTCAGCAGCAAGCAGCAGGCCAGGATTTTACACCAAGTGCTCCAGCACAGCACCTTTCCTGATTTATTCCAAACAAATCACTACTCCACACAATTTTTTTCCAAAAAAATTAATGAACAGACTTACCAGTAGCTCCCATTCCAACTTCACGGAACCTCCTTGTTCTCACAAATGCACTTTCAGGACACAGCAGACAACCAGGATTTAAGAAAAGCATGAGGCAGCCCAAGCTTGTTAGGAAGGACCTTTTCTCCTCTTTTCAGCTATCCTGAAATGTATTCCACATGCTACAGCCATCCAAGGGCCATTCAGATGGTAACTCAAAAGGTCACAGGAACAGCCAGGCTTACCAGTGAATGAGATGAGTAAACCACATCAGTGCAAAACCAAAGACACCAAGCAGCAACAGTGGTGCTTGGATTCTGCATCAAGCTTGTAGCATTAGATGGAAAACAATTCTGTTACTAAAGAGTGAGAAGGATGGAGGTAAGAGAATGAGAGGATGAATAATAATTTAAAAAAATGGAGTACAGGGAATGATAAAAATACCAGGTCCAGGCATAAAAAGCCAACAGACCTGGCAGAGTATATAGTAAAAGCACACACAACTGAAGTACACCATGAACCCCAGCATATCACAGGCAAATAACTTCCTGAATGGCAGGCATCACCCACCAAATCATCCTGTTGGCAACAGAACCACAGAGCCAGTTTTGATGGTTTCCAAATTATCACAGTATGTCTATTCTTACTATTAGGTAGCACTGACCTTCTGTCCATCTTTCCATAATATTGACTCTCCTACTCTGAAGTTGTTTCCACTGTGCTCTCATGAGGATTAAATACACTACTTCAGTAGCTGACATCTTCATAACTTTAAATGCTGAATCTGTGTTGCTGACAATAACCTAGTGTCGTGGTTTAAGCCCAGCCGGCAACTTGGAACCACGCAGCCGCTTGCTCACTCCCCCCCTTTTCCTTCCTCCCCCCGCTCCCGGAGGGATGGGGAGGAGAATCGGAGGAATGTAGCTCCCACGGGTTGAGATAACAGCTCTCTAGTAACTAAGGTATAATACAAACCACTACTGCTACCAATAATAATGATAAGAGGAATAACAAGGGAAAAGGACACAACCGCTCACCACCCGCCGACCAATACCCAGCCCGACCCGAGCAGCGATCTGGGCCTTCCGGGTAACTCCCCCCAGTTTATATACTGGGCATGACGTGCTGTGGTATGGAATACCCCTTTGGCCAGTTTGGGTCAGGTGTCCTGCCTCTGCTTCCTCCTGGCTTCCCCTCCTCTCTGGCAAAGTATGAGACTGAGAAAGTCCTTGGTCAGAGTAAACATTACTTAGCAACAACTAAAAACATCGGTGTTATCAGCATTGTTCCCAGACTGAAAGTCAAAAACACAGCACTGCACCAGCTACTAAGAAGGAGAAAAAATGACTGCTGTAGCTGAACCCAGGACACCTAGGATGAGGAGAGAGCTATGCCCCCTGGTCAGACACCTGCTTTGACATAGAACACTACCGCCTTCTTCCATTACCCTCCTGCTTACAAGAAGGAGCCATAAAGTTGCAAGAAAATAGGAATATGTTGTTTGTTGCAGCACAGTACACTTCCCTGGACAAGCAGCAGACTTTGGAAAGCAGGAAGGCTCCTAGGGATGTGTGACCAAGTAGTACAATGAGCCACATTAACATCTGTAGAATCTCAACGTTACACTTTCTATTTCTTCAGATGGACTCATAGCCATGCTCCACTACTCTCCCAGGTGCTCAAACAGGAGTCAGAATAACACAGCGCTGCAGATTAAATCACACCAGTTCCATGCACACTGGCAGTACTTCCTCAGTTCTACTGGGAACACCCATGTTTAAATCTACAAAACCTGTTTAATGAGAAAGTTAGTAGGCATGTAGACTGCCACAAAGCTGCTCCTGTCTGCAAGGTATGTTTCTGACAGTTCTCCCTAGCGTGCACCTTTGCTCATGTGGAAAAAGAAACCTCGTTTGGCTACACTGTACCAATTAAGAGTCCCACATTTGAATGGGGTTGGTATTTTGCAATCCAAACTTGAAGTTGGACTATGACAGATAAGACAATCTGATCCCACTGAAATAAAACACTGCCCTTCACAGCTTCTGGCATCATCATTTCCTACAGTGTTTCTAACAGTAAGAAAATAAATGAAGAGCCCCTATCATACCCCTCATGAAGCCATTGAAAAACTGCAGTGCTTGAGTCCCTCTGCTAAAATAAAGCACCAAGACACAACACTGATGCTGTGACAGAGATAGCCCATTTCCTAAAGCCCAGGAAGGCTAAAAGGCCACACGATACACCTTGTTCACCTTGGCAAGATGAGATGGGAATGCTCCAAAGTTTGTTGCTGCTCTGGAGTGTTTGCAGTTCACTGCGTCTTCTAGCCTGGGCAGCACATGCATTCAGGGGTGCACATCCAGTCAAGAATGCCCTGGGAGTCCTGCCATCTCACTTGCCTCCCTTAGCTGGAGGACCTTAGCTATATGGGCAGACACAATGTGGGAAAAGTTCCAGCCAAGGTGTCTCACTCAGACTGCTAACAGTTCCACATGGACCAAAAAATCCACACCCAGAGCAGCAACACACTGGTTTACCTTCAAACTAACAAAGCCTTTCCCCACATCGACAAAAAGTTCATAGGCACTCCCTTAGATGACTTTTTAAAAGCCTTATGGAAAAAACTGCTGTAATGGGAGATACAAGTTCACAGGTTTTGTTTCTCAGGCAGGTAAAATACCTTAAGACAAGATAGCATCAACAATTTTGAAAAAATCTGAAGGATTCACACTGAACTAGAAAATAGTTTTGTAAGAAAATTGAAAGAAAATACACTGCAAGTGAAAAAAGTTCTCAAAATAAAATCACACTTTGAAAAGTTAAATTCTTAAGACTATTAAGTTTACTATAGATTAATATAATAAATAACAATCCCAGCTCAAATGAACAGTATGGGACTGTTTTGAAAGATGTGCACATACTTCAAGAATTAAAAAAAAAATAATCAAATGTGCAATAACTTTCAAACAGTTGGAACTACGTGATTTACCTAATTTTTTTTAACTCTCAAAGCCACTCACATCCCAGCACTATTAATGTAACATCTTCAACAGGCTTACAGCAGATGTAGCGATACATGGGGGGAAAAAAAAACCCACACACATGCAGGATCCCCTGAAAAAAGTTAAATGATCCAGGCTTTTTCATATGCAATAGGGCTCATTTCTGAGAAACCAAAAGAAAAACAAATAAACCCATAAACAAAAAAACCACCCAACTTGGAGTTATGAATTTTAGCATTACCAACAG
This sequence comes from Nestor notabilis, assembly GCF_000696875.1. NCBI lineage: Eukaryota > Metazoa > Chordata > Aves > Psittaciformes > Psittacidae > Nestor > Nestor notabilis. The sequence continues at coordinate 6,391 of NW_009916645.1, read as the reverse complement.
GGTAAAGGCTACCGACTCTCCGCTAAGTTTCTGAGTTATTATAACACCAGTGCATTTTCCAAATGGACACAGCAAAAGTCACTACAAGGTTTATAAATGCCTTTATATATTCTTCTCAATAATCCTACTCTATTAATCCATGTGTAGCCAAGAAGATTCTTGGATTTCCATAATGTTAACATTTTAATTAACATTAATATTATGAGTAACAAGAGTTTATTTTCTGGTTTGACAGAACAACGAAGGCAAAAAGTCTGAAATTCTACAACCCATTCCATTTCTGTTGCTTTCCACGTTCAAGAAAACGTATCAGCCAGCTTCTAGAAGACTCAACTCTGACAACAGACAGAGGAGAATGCTTATTATGAAAAGTTCTGGAGGCATAAACAGTTAAATAAAACCAAAAACATACAAACTTACAAACTATGTTTTTCTTCTGGGAGCAAATGGGAGTGGGGAGAAAGAGGGAAAATATAAAGGAGAAAATTACATTTCAGTTTCATAGAGAAGGAAAACAAACGATTTTTGAGTAAGCAAAATTATATAGCTAGCTGTCTCAAATATGACTACTTCTCAAATCCGACATCAAGAGCTCACACATGGCCCTCATAAACAGAATTAAAACTATAATCCCATTTCTGCCACATTGATTGTATCACGAGGGAGTAATTCTATTTAGGTAATCTGATCCTGTAACAAGATACTAAAAATTCTCTACAAATATTGCCATTTTCCGCGTCTGTTTATATTAAAACCACTTCCTTATTGTTCTCTCCGTATAACTAATGAAGCTCGTGAAGCATTCCACCTAAACTGACATGCTGCTTTCTCCAAATAGTTTGTAACATTTTGCAAAGGAAACAAAGTATCACTAACTAAACCATTGCTTCTTTTAACCTGCATTTTGAATGCTAAGTTCTTAAAAGTGTATTATAAATCAAATGGAAAAAGTTATTACAGTATTTCCATCCTATTCATAGACTGGTAGGTTCGTCTCCATTTCAGAATTGGGGGATTGTGCCCATTACATTGAAACAGAAAGGTCTGTACCCAGATAATCACAAGGAGATAAAAATCTCACCCTATTTTTGTAACCATTTCAAAGGAGAAGATATCAGAAAGAAGAAATTACAACAAGCTCAGTTCTACCTGCAAACACCATCACAGTGTTCAGACCAAGTTCTGTCCATGTGGAGCAAATACTGAGCCTGTTCACATTGTGAATCTCTTGCCATAAATATTTATAAACTACAAGAATATCTAGAGAGCTTTATTAAGGCTGTCTATGTCAGCCTGCCTGCCAAATATATAAATCTGGAAAAGTTACTTAATACTTAGGGTGTCAATACCCAGCATTTATGTACAGTCCATTAGAAATACAATGCTTTTCCTTTCCAAGCCTCAGACAATTACCACTAAAGAACAACACAGCTTCTTTGTTTAGAGCACTGCGCATTCTGTAGCTCTGCAAGTGGCATACACCGTGAAGTTACACAAGTGAGGTGTAAGTTGAAAAAATAAAGATTGTTACTAAAGAATGTACTGCTTTCACCGAACAGCAACTACCCTCTAGAAGAGCCATCACAACAAAACACTCAGCATAGAAGTGGAAGGAAGTACTTACTGCATGCTCATCCTAAACCTCATGTCCACACACCAAGTCACCCTTGTGAGCCACAGCACGTAGGTTCGAGGGCTTAACATTTAAGTGAGCAATGCCAACTCCTGCATATGAATGTGAACAAACCATCCCTGAAGTCTGCAAGGAAGTTGCATCCCCCCATGTTTTTCCAAGCAACTTAGACCACTTACCTGTAAAAAGCCCATCTGTGAGAAATTTCTTTACCAATGTAAATTCTGCTTCACTGGCACCAACTGCCTTGGAAGCACAAACGGCCCCCATGTGCCATCAAAGAAGTGGGTAGCAGCAAAGAATTTCACCAGCCACTTACAGTTTACTAACCAAATCTCTCTCTGGTAAGCAGGCTGAAGCATGAGGGCTCCCCAGCAGCAGACCTGGAAGCGGAGCTGAGCATGCTCCCAGACACCAGCTCAGCCAGAAGCACACAACAAAACTTTAGTAACAATTGTGTTTCTGGTGCCACTCAACAGTAACACGTACCCCTCCCTATAGTACAAGGAAGTGGACTCTTCTGAAGAAGCCACCAGCAAAGCTACCCAAGTATTTAGCATTTCATAGCAAATTAATGAAGTTAAATATGCTGAGGACAAAGAATATAGTGTTTAAGACTGCAGACTGGCTGCAGAGATTAACAGTGACAGATCACAAACTGAGACCTGTTTCTCCCTGTTTTCCTCCCCCACCCCACTCCCTCAGAAGGAAAAAAAAATTAAATTATCTTTGCTCTACTTGACATGAACTAAAACGTAAATCCCATATTACGTGCACTGCAGCAGATTATTTGTGAAGCTGGCATTTTTGAGATGTGACATCATCATAAAGGTGGATTACAGATGTCCTAAGGAATCAGATTTCTCCAGCTTCCAAAGACAGAGTTTCAAATGTTCCTATGCTCCAGACCCTGACCTATCTTCCTAAAAAAAAAAAAAAAAAAAAAAAAAAAAACCCAAACCCCAAAAAAAAAACAAAAAACACCCCCCCCCAAAAAAAAAAACAAAACAAAAAACAAAACCCAAACTAAACCCAGAAACAAACAAACAACACTCCTCTACCCATTCTACAGCTTCTAGCCAAATCCCTTACCTAGAACTCAGGGAATGAGGAGGGGACAAAGGAAGAAGCATCAATACGGTTAATGTCCCTCTAGCCAGCATTGGTGTGAAACACGAAGAAAGCTTCTCGCCTGAATATGCACTGAAGGATACAAGAAGCCCATCATCTGTATACACCTCTGACCAGAAATACAGTTTCACCCATATACCCATAACTTCCCTGCATATTCAGTGCACCTTGCCAAAAATGCTACTTCACCTTACCTCCAAGACACAGCAAAATCTTCCATCAAACTTTTAAATCCTAATTTTTCAGCTTTAAAGAAGAGCTAAAGCAATCTGATGATAAATGAACTGTATCACAGAGACACAATTGCAAAAACTATTAAAGTAATGGTGAATTTTGTAACACCTTAGATCACACTAATTTCAGATTGTTCTATGGAGAGATGAAAGAGGAAAATGCATTGGAAATCACGGCAGACAAAGGCACAGTGATTTCTGAGAAATCATACAATGAAAAAACATGACTAGAATACAGCTGACTCAAACTTGGGTGAAGAAATAGACCATGATGATTACAAATACATATATATATTTCCAAGTCTTATTGTCAAACCTAAGGATTGTACAGTCCTAGGTGAACAGACCCTTTGCCTGAAGGCAAATGCATAGCTTCAGCTGGAAATGCCACACTTCATCACCAGCCTGAGTGCTTCAGAAGTAAAAAGCCTAACCCTTGTCCCACTCTGACTTCTAGTAGAAAAATACTTGCAAACATCTCCAGTCACAACTTTGCAAGTCTTGAACATTAAGCTCTCCTAAACTACATGCAAACAAATCTATCTAAAATGATACAAAAAAGCAAAGATGATCTGTTTATCAAAAGCAACAACAGGTTAAAATGAATTAAAACAGTAACAATATTAAAACAAAAAAAAAAACCAGACTAAAACAAACCCTCCTCTGAATGCATAAGAGGGAAGCTTTAATTTTAAAATGCCCATTACCAAAGAGGCATTTTCATTTCTTTGCTAACTGACCTTAAGTGCAGAGGTCTGCAATATTCACTATGTCTGCACAAACAACATTTGTAAGATTCCTACTCAAACAAGAGCTTTGTGCACTGTCTGCATGATCACGGTTTAAAACCAAAACAAAACAGTGATTTCATGCTGACTGGAGAGTTATTTCTGGAAGAGAAGGAAGCTGTGAATACTTGCAGAGGAAGAATTCTCTATCACTTATTAAAAAGTTGAAACCCCAGTTTCACACTTACCTGCAGCTCCCTGACAGATGTGATGACACTGCTATTGCCTCTTTCAAACTGACAATTATCAAACAAGATCCTCACTGGTTTCACAGCTGTCATTGAGAATACAGCAAAGCTTCTATGAAGTAGTTCTAACTCACTCGCCCACATGCACCCTGTCTGGGAGCAGACTCAAGAAGCACTGTGGATGGTCAGAGATGAGGAAGCCCAATCCCCGAAATCAAACCAGGGGCTGAGAGAGGAGAACAGAGACTAGATTGTGACGAGGGTCAAGTGATTCCAGGAAAGCGAACCCTTTCTTCCATCAGCCAGAATATGGAAAAAGAAAAAAAACCCAAAGCACAGCAAGCTTTCATGACAGTTACCTCCTAACCCTTAGAAATCCAAATACCTGCCCCGAAAATGTCAGCAGGATCTGGATTATGGCAGTTCTTGGACAACTTTGAAAGACAGGTGCCTTGCCCTGTGCATCCATTTCTGACTAGTAATGGCCTGGTATTTCTTCAAGTTCTTATCAGTTTACAGGGCACTGAGCTTCCAGGTTACCAGTTTTACTCCTTTCCAGATCGGTAAATGAGTCCACCATAGTTTCCTCAGACTAATGATCACAGTTCAGTTGTTGTAAACCTCTGTCCATTCCATTTTTTTTTTCCAGTGAGAACAGGGAGGCTAGTTCTGTAAGCAGAGAGGATGCTGCAATCCACAAATATACACCCTGACATTTTCTAAGTTTCATACTCCAGCACTGTTGGCTTGGCATCCTTCACAGCACTGAATTCACAAAACCAAACAGTGAACTTCACCTCTACTTTCATGTATAAACTTATTCATACTCACGCTAGCACTGCCTCTGCCTCATTAAGGAACTGCTGACACCTCTTCTGAACTCAACACATCATATTCAAACCAATTCCACTTGCATAGATGTTGTTTATTAGGGAAGATGCATGCATTAAAATCTGATTTTTTGCTTCTTCAGAAGTCAGCCGTTCCTGCTGTTTATCTCTATCTAAGGTAACAATTAGCCAGTAGGAAAATTACTATCGTGTCACAAACAGAAGATTACAACTTCAGGTAAGTGATCAAACAGCAGGAGACCTTGAATACAGAAGAAACAAAAACACTGTTCAGATACAAATGTCCTTGGCAACAGACAAAGATGAGAAATGACAAATCCAGACGGCTTATATACTGAATGTTTCTTCAAAGCGTCTTATTAAGCGTCATCAAATATACAAAAATTTGAAAAAGCACGTCACTATTGTGAGACTAATGTGAAGAAATTACAGTGACAATATTATGTGACATTAAATATGACTGCAATTTCTGTACTGTCATTTGAACTAGGCTGAACAGCAAGTGAGAGCCAAAGGAATAGTTTATTAAGAACAGGTACAATCGGTACTTAATAAAACAATCTAATCAGGAAACAGTTTCTCTCCATGGTCCAGACCTAAGTTAAAAGTTGAGACACCTTAACTTTTGAAAATTGGTGTTTAACCACCACAATAGGAGTTTGAAATATTACACAGCCCATTTATAAGAATACTTGTATCTTTGCAAACAGGATACAATATGGCAAACAGATGCATAGGAGGCAAAAAAAGCATATGGAGGAGAGGAAAAATTTTGTTTTCCAGAGTACTGAGCAACTGGAGACAGAGCAGCTTCTTCAACCTAAGCCACCTTTCGTCTACCTTTCATAGAAACGCACTAGCGTTGATGAATTTTCTAAGCCAAAGTGTAGTTGATTGTTAGCAATTAACCTCTTCCCCCATCTAGCACGAAAAAATTCGAGTAAATGGCAAAATGATGGATGTAAACACTGCAGGTGATTTCTTCCCAGAAAGACTGAACACAGGGAAATAGTTACTGTAATTAAGTTTATAGCATTAAAAAAAAACAAAAAACAAAAAACAAACCAAAACCAACCCCAGAACTCGGCTTTCATACCAACTGTGCCTTACACGACAAGAAATATTGCTGGAGAGGAGAAGTGGAATACAAATCCTCAGCTACTTTGACATCCCCCCATAAGGCACTCGACTACCGATTTAAAGCTGTATGAACACCCGTGGCAGTTCACCAGTGAAACACAAACTTCTCTCAAGTCCCAGCGCAGAGCCAGCACAGCTGAGAGCAGGGAGCATTCATTCCCCTTCTGGAACTCCGCACGCTCACTTCGCTGCGAGGAGGGGTTCACTGAAACATCAGATCCCGGCCACTTTCCAACACTCCACACACACAAACACACGCTGCATACGCGTACCTCCCCCTCCCTCCCCGAACCCGGCAGCGTGAAGCCCTACTCTCGGGTGAGAAAAGGAGAGGAGCCTGGCCACAGCAACAGTGGTATCAGCCTGACACCGGCGTGGCCGAGCTGCTGCCTCCCAGGGCCGGGTGCGGGGTGCGATGGGGGGGCGG
>NW_009916644.1:0-21947 GCF_000696875.1 Nestor notabilis | reverse complement strand
CAGGGCTGGGAATGGTTGGACTTGGTGAGCTGAAACGTCTTTTCCCACCTGGTTGATTCTGTTATTCTATTTTCCCTTGATGGGCAGGATGCTGGCCTAGATTCGGGCTGGTTTCCTTCCTCAAGTCCTCAGCTCATGGGAGACAGGGACAGGGGTGGGAAGAGCCATGGGTGCTGCTGCTGGCAGCCTCTCAGCCAGGAAGGGCCCTTAGCTGGGGCATGCCTTGGCTCTTTTTCAGCGTGAAGGATAGTTTATGGCCAGGACTGATGTTTGCTCATATATGGGAGTGTCTGTGTTGGAAATCTTTGCTGTTCTCATTATACTTTCTTGCTGTCAAAACTTCAGTGTGGTAACTTCTTTTCATAAATACATAAACTGTGTTCACTGATTCCTCAGCACCTTTACTTTGCTCTGAGAACCACGGTGTAATGAGGCATGAGATTATATCTTCAGTGTTTCCATTCCAGATATAAATGGAGAACTTTATGTTGAGACTATGAGACTAATAGAGACTACATGTTCACCTCTCCAAACACTTGTGCACTCGTGTCTGACCAGATTTTAATGTGCTAGTCTGGTGTAATGAATTCATCTAGACAAAAGTGAGAGGAGGAAAAGGCCATAGCTATAGAGCATCCTGAAGTTTGTGTGAAACTAAAGGTTTTGCAGCTACAGTTTTGTGTGTTTATAGCATGTGTGCTTTGTAGCTTTGTCGGGAGATTGTGAAAAATAATGTCAGAAAGTTGGTGTTGGGGATTACTGGGCTTTGTGCAGCATATAATGAGAGGGAGTGAAGGTACAGCTGGGGTGACATCTCTTACAGTACTTAAGCTACTGCACTTGCAGCTGCCCTAGACATGATCCTTCTGCTGAGCACTTTGTAGCTCAGGCAGGATAAGTTGGCTGTGGATGAGTTGGCTTCTTCCATTGGGAGTACTGCTGGGAAGAGGCAGGTCCTGGAGCTTGAAAACTTTTGTTTAAAGCCTGACTTGGAAGTGGTTTTGTAGTCTGTACTCTGAGAAGCCAAAACAACAAACTTGCCAACAGGTTTCTTCTTTAGAGGTTGTAGAATTGGTGCATCGACGGGTTTCCTTTACCTCCTTAAGTCTGGCCCATTCCCTGGGGTTGCTCTCAATGACAGCATGGTCAGGTCTTCTTTCCAGTTCATGCTTCACATGGAAAGAGGTTGAGTCAGCCCCGCTCTTTCCTACCCTTTACACTCACAGTTGTTGCAGACAGAAGGCACGTAGGACGATGTAAATCACTGCTGTCTGTGAGTGTTCCCCTCTGAACTTCAGGACTAACTATTCCGGTGACTTCAGTCCACATAAGCACCACATGCTCTTGAGTTTTATGTGGTGTAAAGAGCTGGAAACTAATTGTATCAGAATGAGAGAATGCCAGTCTGGATTCTGCTACTGCAGAAATAAAGATGGTGTGTGATTAAAAATGAAACTTGACCAATAAATGTGGTGAAACCTTCACTTTGCTGAGGTGGTTTGCTGTGTCTCTGATATTTCGAAGTGGGATTTTTTTTTTACTTCTTTTGGGGTGGATTTGTGTGTGTGGTTTTCTTATTTGGTGCTTTTTGTAGTACTCTCAGGGACAGCCTTCACAGCAGAAGGATAGTCAAGATTGCTGTCTTGGGTAATTGCAAGTGGTGCTATTGCTTCAAGTACTGATGTTGTCCCCTTTACTTTGGGGACCAGAACAAGCTTTGGAGTGCTGTTTAATCTTTGCTTTCTTTATGGTGTCTTACTCTGACTCTCACAGCTTTGCTGGGTCTTTCAGAGCATATTGAAACACTCAGGGAGTAGCTTCATGCTCCAGATTGGGAACTCCTGGACAGGTACTCTATGGTTGTGTTAGGTGTACACTGGTTGTAAACTCTTTCAGCTCCAGCTTTTGTCAGTGATATAACTAAGGGAAAGGGAGGTTGTCCTGTGTAGATGGTCCATAACCTTCTGCTGCAAAGGGTCTGGAGCAGTTGGGCTTATAGCCTGACTTTTGGGGTAAGCAGAAACTAAGATTTTTACAGGGCATGTGTGAAAGCTTTGTCCTCCTGCATAATTTGCCCTTCACAGTTGAGACGTTTTATATTACCAGCTTCTGACATCAAAATACACTTATAGGTGCAGTTGGCACTAATTAAAAGGATAATGAAAACTCAGTTTCACTTCAGCTTTCTCTTCACACTTACAATCTTTAGAGGTTTCTGACAGTCTCCAAACAGCTTTGTTCCTGATGTTGCAATGGTTTGTTCCAAAAGCTTTGTTCCTTACCCTTAGTATGTTAAAAAAAACCCAGTGGTCTGGAATAGCAGTTCTAGCTTGCTTAACATCTAACCAAATAGGTGAATGTACCTTTTCCTTATTACTCTTCTAGTTTAGGGCTTCTTTTAAGAAGACTTGAATGCCCCAAGTGTTGCAGCAGCAGCGCTCACTGTGAGGGAATTACAGTGAAAGAAAGAGGATTCTTGTCTCATTTGTCTCTGTGATTTTCTGTTGCTGCAGAAATTACCAGAGCTTGAAATACTTGTGTTACATATGTGAAATGGCTGTTTACATCTCTCTTTTGTGGAGAACTCAGATTTATTGGCTGCCAAACCCTAATTTACTGCTATCCCCAATTCCCAGACACTTCTAAGCTATGTCAGCCCCCACGCTAACAGGCTCTGTAGCATACCAGAAGCTGGTTGCCAAGAACTGTTTGAACCCCAAAGGAGTTTTGTTCCAGCTGCATACACCTTTGCTGATAAATCACTGGTACAAGAGAGATGGAAGAGCTAAAATTATTTAAGGTAGTGTTTCCTGAACTTCTGGGATTAGGAAACTGCTGTCAGCCTTTAGAATGTCTCGTGGGTCACTGGTGTAATGGGAGGGAACAGAGCTATTCATAAATCTCACTGCTAATGCTGTTCCACAAGCTCCTGACTGTGGCTTCATGGGTCAGGAACCATGTGAGGAAAACATCAGGAAAGGCTGGTTTGGGGATCTATCTGCAAGGCGAAACTGGAGTCCAGTTTAGAAAACAGCAGAGGGTGGTGCTGTACAGTGCTCCCTCCTGTACCAGAGCACTGTTGTGACCGTGTGCTTCCCACCTTTTCCTGAGCGGTGCCTCGAATCAAGAGGGTTCGGGGTGGTGGTTGTACCAGAGGGTCGTTTTATTTCTGTCAGGTTTTGAGTTGCAAAGAAAACTTGATTGCATGTTTGAAGTGAATTGGTGCAGTGAGATCCTTCTGATTGTACCTGTTCTTAGTAGTTACTAGTAAGATTAAAGGGATATAGTTTAAAAAAGTACTTTGAACTTACTCCACTGTTCCTCAAAGCACGCAGGAAAAAGCATCAAGCTGTTACCAAACGGTGCATTATTTAATTGTGTGTCCAGTTCTTTTGGATCATGTTGAAGAGAGATGTCATTCTTTTAGAAGTTAAGGAATGCTGGTGGAATGATTGCTTTACTCAGTTATACACTTGCAATTAAGCCTTATGAAAATCCACATCCAATTTTAGCGTATCTTGATGTATTGGAGAAACATTAAATATTTAGGATTTCTGGCTGTTGTCATAGTATAATTACAAAAGTAGTGGAGATGGAACACATTTTCCCACTGGAATGAGTTACAGGTAGATGCAGAATGGTTCAAATCGTATCCAGACTGACAGTTACTTTGCTGTTAGCATCCCCTTGCTCTTTCCTACTTGGGCTGGACTTCATGCAGTAGCTGGCAGCAGCATATCTTGCCTCACTTGCACGAGGGAGTGACAAAGCTCTAATAGAATTAAGCATCCTGAAAGTCATTCCGTCTCCTCATGCTCAACCTGCACAAGAGGGCAAATAGGAGGATTCTGTAATTGCTGTATGTGATCAAGTCCAAACAGAAGAGTCATACCTTTGAATATGCTGAGCTAAGAAAGAATAGAGCTTCTCAAGCAGTATTTTCTGCTCCTGCCTCTGGGCAGACCAGTGCCTCCTGCTCAGAGCTGTCACAGGCCACTGCCAGTCAGTGTCAGACACCTGATCTGCAGCTTGTGCACAGTGGTGTTAATGCAAGTTTGATTCTCCAAACTGCCCTACACCCAAATACATCCCAGATCACAAAGGTACTGGGTTGTCACACGGTCACTGCTTTTCCTTCACATCTGAGGAGGGGCTAAACCTGGAGATGCAGTGCAGGAGGATGAACGTTCGCAGCAATGGAGGTGGGTCCTTTGCTGTTTTGAGATTGGCTTCTGGTTCTGAGTATGCTCATTGCTTTGTGTAGGCTTAACGCACTTGTACTGAGCTGCAAACAGCAGAAGTAAAGCAGGAGAAATGATTAGAGGTCATTTGTCTTCTGATCCTGACCTTGCCATAAGGTTTTCTGTCTCCAGGGACAGTTTGCTTCCTTTGTAAAATCGGCTTAGTAGCTGTGATCCCTAATGGAGTTGAAAGCTGTGTGGCAGTCACTTGAGGAGACTGGGAGGTTCTTGACTGATTCATACTACAGTGTGAAGTATAATAAGGAGTAGCTGTAATAAAGAAAGTGCAAGGCTGACAAATAACACTGATTTTAGAAGCATCCTGTAGGGTCTTCCAGGGTTTGTTATGGGGTGGAAAGGACTTGCGACAGGGACAAGTTTTGCATTTGTTATAAGCATCTCTAAATGTGCTCCTGGCTGCTAATGTTATAGTTTAAGATCCACTGAAGCATTTATTGGGTTTTTATTATGTAGAAAACAATAGGGTAGATTTCTGATCTAGTTTAAATGTGTAGATTATTGACCAAATTCCTTATCCCACAATAATTAGGATTTTTCCAGATAACCATCTTAGACAAAATCCATTAAGCCACTGTTTCCAGGAGGAAGCTGCTGTGTGGAAAGCATTAGGAAGTTCCTACCATGGGCAGCTTACAAACAAATGGTAGTGAGTTGTCCCCACGATGTTTGTGTTTGCACAGCATTTAACACAGTAGGGCTTTCATCCTGTTTAGGTCTTGTGGTCACTGCTAGGTCAGACACATCCTACCAGCACCATATTGTTCTCTGAACACTTTGACATGTCAATATTTTTCTAATAACATCGTGTCTAGGACTTCAAGCATTACTTCAGGTGTTGTCATGACCAAGCTATGTGGAGATAGTTTCTTGTTTGCTCTGTCTTGCATTGCTCTCTGGTGTGAGTTAGCCCTTCCCCTGTCACATTACTGTGCAAGAAACCTACCTTGGAATTCAGTCACCAAAGATCCTTCAGCAGGTTTGGTTTCTTGGCCTTTTCACACAAAACATTGGGATAACGGTGGAAATCTTTTAGCCTTCCAGTTCTTTCTTTAAGCCTGAATTCTATTTTGCTTTCTGACTCATTGGTGTGATTAATCTGGATCTTAATTTCATGCAGTTGTGACAGAATGTTTTAGGTAATGGGATGCTGAAAACAGCTTGATTAATGAGCTGACACAGGATCTGTCACAATCTGCAGGGTTATGGCCAAGAATTCCATGATATGGGCTTTAATTGTAGGTGGTTGTCGTGCAAACTGCAGCTCATCCTGCTCTCTGAAAACGACATTGCCAGCATCATTTCGGTTAAAGATGAGTTGCAATAATGTTTGTGCAGTTTAAGCATGTGATTTAAACTATGCTTTGCAGTGTGGAAAAGAGAAGGGTGGTCTTTAATCCTTTAGGATTGGATTTTGCTTCATATGAGATCATCTCTTCAAAGTAAAGCACTGTGCTGATGATGCAGACTTCACTTGGCTTATGTGCCCCAGCTTGGAAGCAAAGCTTTAATGATTTCTCATTCCATTGGCATGATGGTACTTATGTGTTGTCCTTGAGGTTACAGGTGGTATCCTTCTGAAATACATTCAGTCTTAATGCTGTAGTTATAAATGAGTATTTTGATAAAATGCCTTCTTTCAAATATGACTTCTTACAGGTGCAGCTTGTTGGTTTGGATGAAGAGAGCTCAGAATTCATTTGCAGGAACACCTTTGACCACCCCTACCCTACCACCAAGCTTATGTGGATCCCAGACACCAAGGGAGTATATCCAGACTTGCTGGCAACTAGTGGTGACTATCTGCGAGTGTGGAGAGTGAGTAAATCCTCCCTAGGAAAAGACGAACCATGATACTGTGTTGGGTCTTGATCTCGTTTTCACTCGAGACCAGATTTCTTGAAGTGAGTTACTTTCCTTTCAGGGTGTCTTGCCCTTGCTTATGTCTTAACAGTATTAAGACATAAAATCAAGTCAGAGCACTTGATTTGTTTCCTTACTTGCAATAAATGTGCTAAATATGAAGACTATAGGAGAAGTGGTATTATTATGGTAGTTGCTGGTTCCATTGCCTTAGTGAAGATAGAGATGGTGATTGTGTTTTCCAGAGCTTTAGGATTAACATCTTATGTTTTGGGAGTACGAGTGGAATGAGTTGTGTGATGTTGCTGTTTAAGTCAGATGTTTCACTGTTCCTAAAGGTGGGTGAAACAGAGACCCGGCTGGAGTGTTTGCTGAACAACAACAAGAACTCTGATTTCTGTGCTCCACTCACATCATTTGACTGGAATGAAGTGGATCCTTATCTTCTAGGTGAGACTGACAAAACACTACATGTTTGGCATGGAAAAGACATGCTTCTGAATTCAGGCTGGCAAAGTCTGGGCTGTGGCTGACTGTTGTGTCATTGCATGTCCTGTGGCTAATCTGATAACTTCCCAGTGGACAAACTTCCGCACTGTAAAACTGCATCATTGTGCAGCTCATGGAGACTTTTTCTGCACTGAAAGGTGCCCTGTTCTATACACAATAGGTTGGTTGAGTTGGATTAGGCATGCTCCTGATTTGCAGATAGGGAATCTTACTCTTCAGGGTATGTAAGCTGTTGCTGTGGTGCTAACGACTGATGTACGTTAACTCCTGTGGCTTATTTCAGCATGTTCTGGAGCAGATAGGAAACTGTGTACCAAGCTTTGTCTTTTGTGAAGCCATTTCAGCAGCAGGAGTCAAGCCAAGAGCCCTTAATTCAGTTAGATCTAGGAGGGGGCTGAATGCTTCAGGTTTAATTATAGCCTATGGGACACATTGTGAATCCGAGATGCCTGACCCAGCAGAGGTTTGTTTCCCAGAAGAGTACAGCCATTTATGTCAGGGGGATTTGCCCAGAGATTAACAGTGATAATATGCCTTAGTAATTATTTACTACATGATTTATTTTTCGTGTGTTGCATCTCTCATCTCTTAAGAGCTTTACTGCTACCCCCACCTTCAGCCCACAGCAACAATCAATTAATAATCACCCAGTATTGCAACACTCTGATTGAATTTTGGCTTTGTCATGCACATGAGACTTAGAGGATGGGAAAGCTCATCTCAGAGTTGCATCAGGCTTCTGAGTAGATGGAAGTAGACATGAGCTATTTACACTTTATTCCTGTGTGGAAGACTATTTCTGCAGCTAAAAGGTTTGGGTCATTTAAATGCATGGTAAGCTCTTGGCTGTTTGACATTCCTGATTTCAGTTGTGTGCTGTTCTTGTAGCTATTTTGATCTGTAGATGTTGGGGGGGTATTACATTAACCCAGTAAGTGATTGAATACTTTGTGATCATACTAGTTTTGACAACTAAGTGTTTTTTGTTTCAGGTACATCTAGTATTGACACAACCTGCACTATTTGGGGTCTGGAGACAGGACAAGTTCTGGGAAGAGTAAATCTGGTCTCTGGCCATGTGAAAACCCAGCTTATTGCACATGACAAAGAGGTGACAGGGGCTTTTTCTGATGGTTTATATTTACATATTGTTGAAGTGGTAGAAAAGGAGCCAAACTTTTATGTTTCCCCCCTTTTTCTTGAAAGATCTGATTGTCCAAAAAGGTAATTTATCCAAGATTAAGATACACAGTTTTGAGTACCAAACTAGTTAAAACTTTACTGTTGGCCATCAAAACTACTCTGTTTACTCATCGTAGAATCTGGACTTAAGAAATGCTTGTTTTATTAGATTATGCTCCTGAGTCATAGAATCCCAGACTGGGTTGGAAGGGACCTTAAAGCCCATCCAGCTGTAACCCCCTGCCAGGGGCAGGGACACCTTCCACTAGAGCAGGTTGCTCCAAGCGCCTGTGTCCAACCTGGCTTTCCTCCTCCTTTTGGCAAGTGTAATCACTAAGAACTTGCTAGGAACAATAACTACTTTACAGATAATGTCACAAGTAGGTAACATCTGTTTTGGAGTGAAGGAGAAGGCAGTGTGCTCACTAAAGCTGAGGTGCTCTTTCTGCCCTGTCACCGAGCAGGTCTATGACATTGCGTTCAGCCGGGCGGGCGGTGGCAGAGACATGTTCGCTTCCGTCGGTGCAGATGGTTCAGTGAGGATGTTTGATCTCCGTCACCTGGAGCACAGCACCATCATTTATGAGGACCCCCAGCACCATCCATTGCTGCGTCTCTGCTGGAATAAGCAGGATCCCAACTATCTTGCCACAATGGCCATGGATGGTATGGAGGTAAGGTGGCAGCTCATCCTCTTTGGGTGCTGGCAGCTATGGTTTCTTGGGAGGTGGCTTGGTACTGCTTAGTAGTCAGCTCTTTAGAGGGCAGTGTCAGTACCTGAACTGGAGTATGATTAAGCACCAATTCTTCATGCACTAACTTTAACTAAAGAAGAAACTTTGGCATTGTAAACTTGAAGATCTCTATGGGCGTATGTATTTCGGCTGATTTTTAAGAGGGGTCTCTGAGCCAGTTGAGCAGTAACTTTCACATAAAATCTTACCTGCACGTGTTTCAGTCACCTTGTTCTCTCTGGGTTCAGCACACAGAGCAGGGTATCTTCATTTGTTAACTGTGTTGCTTCAGGGAAACACAATTCCTTTGCCCTTGTGTATCTTGCAAGCCCTCCCTGAGGTCTGACTCCTTCTGGGACATCAGACATATTGACCAGGCAGAAGCTATTCTTTGAGAGCAGTGTTTGCTTCCCGACCACATCCTTTAGGAAGGGGCTGTATTTATAGCCTTGGGTCAAAATATTTGGTTTTCTGAAGAAACAAATGCAGGTTACTAATTTGGTTGGGGTTTGTTTTTGAAGGTTGTGATTCTAGATGTCAGAGTTCCCTGCACTCCTGTTGCCAGGTTAAACAACCACAGAGCGTGTGTAAATGGAATTGCTTGGGCACCTCATTCGTCCTGCCACATTTGCACAGCTGGTAAGTGTGATCCATCCCTATCCAGCTGCATTGGTGAATCCCTGAGAGTCTTTCAGTGCTATGAAGTGGACACCTAGAGCCTATTGTGTGGTAGCAAAGCTCAGTGCCCAAAGTCTGCATGGCTTTAGCTAAGCTGTAGTGTTTTAATGCTCCTTAGCTTATTGCAGTCTAGTTCTTAATGTTTTCAATTGACAGGAGTTCCACTGGTCACTTGTTTTTCAACTCTCTCCTAGATAACATGTAATGATCCAAGTTGATTTTGTTTGAGCATAGTCGTATCTCATCAGGACTACAAGTTATATCCTGTCTTAACTTCCTGGCCTATGAGCCTGTCAGTAGCTATGTATGGACATCTTTGGTTGCATTTCCAGTTTTCTCTTCCATTTGCAGCGGATGACCATCAGGCTCTCATCTGGGATATCCAGCAGATGCCTCGTGCCATTGAGGACCCTATCTTGGCCTATACAGCAGAGGGAGAAATCAACAATGTACAGTGGGCATCAACTCAGCCAGACTGGATAGCTATCTGCTACAACAACTGCCTGGAGATTTTGAGGGTGTAACACTACTGCTTCATGCCACAGTGAGGCAGGGCTGTGTAACTTCCCTTCCCCTCTAAAGTAAGAACAAGGCAAGTCAAGTGGCCAGTATCTGTTGTTGCTTTGCATCTACTGTTACAAGGAACTGTTACAAGAATCAAAGGCAGGTTTCTCCTGTCTCTCCAAGACTCTAAAATGCAGAGACGTGCTGAGCCTCTTGGACCTTCTGGGTTCTGGTTTCCTTCTTTTTCCCCTCAGTTAAAGTTCTGTATATTTGTTTGACTGTATTAAGAAGCTTGCAGGCTTTTAAGTTGCAGCATATGTCCCTGTGTTTGTCAGCCAGCTGAGGTAGCACATCAACTAGTTTAATAGATGCAGGTGCAAAACAAAGTGTGGGGGGGGAAAAAGACACTGTTAGCCACCTTGGCAGGAATCTTTAGCATTCCTGTTGTTGCTGCCTCTAAACTGTTGAAACATTTGTATGTTTTTTATATATTGGGCTATAACTTTCTATTGAGTAAGGTGGTTTTTTTTCCTTCCCTAATTCTTACTTTTGATATGTGATCCATTTCCAGATGCCCAAAGCAGGATCTGTTCCTTGATACAACACTGCAGGCTCCCTGGCAGTAAAGGCCTGCCAGAATTAACTGTTGCCTTGGCTCTTATACCTGGTGACCTGGGCAGAATTTCCTGGTGCTGTGAAGTACAAGTACTTGTTGCACAATTTCTTTACACTTCTCTGATGCTAGAGGCAGTTGTTACTATGGTAGGCCTTATTTTTAACTTATAACTGGATTTGTGTGTATCCTGCACTTGTGTTAGCTGACAGAATGGTTATAGGTTTCAGGAAGAAGATACATGCATGATTTAAGCTCCCAGGAGGTAAACTACTCCTGGCAAAATGTGATTTGTAATGGACTTGGGATTGACACTTCCAATCAAATGATTTCCCTTCGGAAGACTTCCTATCTAAACCAAAATAAAATGGTTTCACACTTTGTAGCTTGCTTGATTGGCAAATGATCTAAGCAGGATTCTGGGGTTAGCCTGTACCTTGGAGCTTCTTTGTGTTTGGGCTGTGTTCTGGGAGTTCTAGAGAGGGCTGCAAAGCAATCTTTCTTTCCAAAGTGTATTTGCTTTGTACTGTCAGGTCTTGTTGAATGAGGGAGATGAGTCAGAAAAGCTGGTCTGCACTCGAGATAAAAGCTGTTCTCTGAAAGAAATTATTCCCTAATGCAATGCACAAAGATAGATGTAGAAGGAAAGAAAGTGCCATTGAGGCTGAGGTTTGGCACTTGTCACCCTCATAGCTTTCGGGGATGTGCCCAAGGGCTTCTGTTTCGGTTTTGAAGAGTGGATCACTCTACAGCAACACTTTTCAAGCAAAGCTGAGTGGATTAGGCAAGATAAAAATCATCGTTGAAGTCTTAATGTAACATAGCTCCTCAGATGAATGCTCTGCAGTACTCTCCCAGTGGAGACATGCCAAGCATAGCTGGTCTGGGAGGGTATTCCAGCTGAGTCTTGATGTGAATGTCAGAAAAGATCAAAGTCCTTTCCACCTGGTGACTATTCACCTGCAACTGAGGCAGCAGGACACTGGCAAACAGGAATCTTGGCAGTTTGTGCAGGAAAGGCAAGTTGGGAAAGTGATTGCAGTGAAACAGTGAAGCTGACACTGAAAGCACTGTCAAATACAGAACAGAATTGGAGGAGTTCTGCCGTTCTGGACATAGAGCAATACTCTTCTACAGGCTGCTTCTCAACGTGGAGCTGAGGAAAGCACTGCCTTGCTTTGAATTTGATAGGAATTTGTAGGGACAGCTTTATTCCATCACTCCTTTTACCATCAGAGAACCAAGAGACTCTCACACAGTTCAAGCTCATGTTTTGTCAATGCCATTCTGCGTTTGGTTGGGGTGTTCTTAATAGAAGGCTTGATTTGACTTGAAGGTCAGGTTTTTCTTACTAGCAGCAGTGCTGTGAGTGTCATGGATTTGATCTAGATGCCAGACCAGTGTCTGCTGAATGATTAGGGTACTACTTTTAACAATAGCACTTCATCTTAAGCTGGCAAATACTTGTGCAGAACGAAGTGAAGACTGGGATTTCCTCAGTGGAAGCACTTAATGGCATTCACAGCTTTAGATACTTGTATAGAAATCTGTACTTGTCATGTCCTGTTTAATTACGAACTGTAGGCATAATATGCTGTGTTACTAAGAGGGAGCTACCTGTAGCTTTAATACTTTCTGTAGCTCCCTTTATGCTTCAAAGCCATCTTCTTGTATAGATGGCATGAGTAAAGGATGAATACATTTGTGGCTCAGCTTAAAAATGCAGCTTTTGCAGCTGCAGAACTGTGCTTTAAAAAAGACAAAAGATCATTTAGTTTAAAGTCACTAAAAGACCCCATAGGCTATATTAAATGGCAAAGGCAGTTTATTCCTAGAGGAATACAATCTATTACACTAAGATGATAAGAGAGCATATATAAAAGAGCTGATAGTCTGAATAGCCATGTAGCTTTTGCTACGGTTGGAAAACAGTCCTGTTATGAACTTGAAGAGTGTCAGTTCTTCCATCCATAAAACTGCTTGAAGTTCATCTGTGGAGTTTGGAAAACTGTTCCAAACTTGTCAAGACAAGTGAAGGCATCTTGTAGGCTCCAGTGGGTACTAAATAAAGCCTGAATCCTGTTTGTTTAGCTGGTTGGGGTACCTTCTGGGTCCACAGCATATTGCTTTGGGCATAATCCATTGACATTCTTCATGTGAAATTACATTTTAAATCACTAGAGGCTGGTTTAGAACAGGGAAATGCTACTTAAAATAGCTTCTTTTCAAAGAAGTCACTTGAAAGGTTAATGACTGAAAAGACATGAAAATCCTCATGGGTGAGATGTTCTGTAGTGCAAATGGCACTTCCAGATAGAGAAGGAAGTGAGAGGCTTTGGTGCCCTTTTACCAGCACCTGCTGACACAGAGGCAGGAAACTCATGGTCTGCCTCTTGGTTCAAGTTTATTTGCAAGATAAAATAAGCCCCTGAGACTTGGCACTGTAGCCTGTGATTCAGAAGATACAGTTTTTGTCGCATTTCACCTGCTTAACAATGACATTGAGTGTAAAGGTCCTAAAAAAAGCATTAGTTTTGTCCAAAAGTTTACTGCACAAGCAGAGGATGGAGAGCAATTGCTTTCAAATGCTTCATATCCCTTGAGTATAAAGTAACATTAAGGGAAAAGTGAGCATGAGTGAGGTTAACAAAGCAGAACATCACATGTTATTGTTGGTACAGGCAAGACTGATTCTGGGGTAGAAATATTCCTCTCTGACTTCTTTAGTTGTGTATCACTTCTCCAGTCGATTAATTCCAGATCCTAACCTAATGTTTGGTGGTTATGTTCTGTTTAAACCAAGCTTTCTTGGTTTAAACAGAACATAGATTCATGCTTGTATATTGGCTCTCAACCAGGAGATCTTGATCATGCAAAACTCATTAGTGAGGTGAAAATAAGTTGGCTGGCGCATTAGTGCAGAGGCTGCCAGCTCTGTTAATTCTCTAAATGAAATGGGCTATGGTAGGTTGCATCTCTGGGAATTGTACTTCTGCGTGCAGGGATTTAAAAGGCAAGGATTTGAGTGCTCTGACAATCTATTTAGAAAGAAAACAAAGTGGTTTCAAAAAATGATAAAAAAGGAGACTGATAATACAGGTTGTTCCTTATGGAACCTTGAAATGTACTTAACGGGGGAGGCATTGCCTCTCATAAGTCAAAGTTAATGATCCTTTCAAAACTTAGCTGTAAGTACTCTCCTGAATGTTCTGGATAATAGTAAAAAGATCTATTTTTGCCTGGTGTTGCAATGAGAAAGCTGCATCAGTCTCCACTGCAGATCACTGCGTGCCAGAGACTAGGTGAGGGGAGGAGTCCCATAGATTAGAATTCACAGATGCTCTTGTGCTTGTTTTAAATGTAAATGAAGAAAGCTGAGTGTGTCTGTTTTGTTGTCTTGCAGATGGCACTTTATCAAGTATATTTTTGGTAAGATTAGGATGGGAGTCATCTTTTCCTCAGCCCTTTTGTGGCAGGCATTTGTTTGTGTGTTGTACAAGATGTTAAACACCACAGTCACCAAAATCCTAAACAGGCTGTGGTGGTTGTGGACCCTCTTTTGGTTCCACTGAACACCAAAACCGAGCACTTGGCGATGCTGTTAATGCGAAACTGAAGCTCTGTATTCTGAGACTGACACAACCAACACGAGCAACCTGGTGCTGCTTGTCACCCAGAGAGGCCCTTTTGCTGAGGAACTTGATGGCATTTTGAGTCTTCTACCATCTGAACACAGTGGCAGAAGTTGGTTGTGTAAAGATGTAGCTGGATTCTTTGCTTAAATTATTTTTGTGATAGACAAACTGCAGCTGCTGTCTGTAAAGTCTAACCTAAATTCTGGAACTTGTCCTTTCTTTGTTAGTGGTATTGAAACTCTTTCAGGCCAGAAAGAGTGATGAACTGAAGAGGAGGAACAGCAGCAAGGGTAAGCTCTTGGCTCAATAGATTGTACAGTTACGCTTCCATCAAAGTACTGAAGCATTTAGTCTTCCCACTGCTAACTGGTCCTACCACCCCAAATCCTGGCTGTGTTACCCCATCAGTTAACACATTCTCTCTGATACATATTTCCTGCTTTATACTGTCAGAGCAGTACTCCAGAGCAGGCCTGTATTTCTGGTACAGTGACCATTAAAAGGAACTGTGCAAAATCAGCTCTGGAATGAGCAAATACTGTCAGCAGTGTCCCCACTTTGCAGAGAATCCAAGGAATTAGTTGGATGTGGCACTTAATGAGCACTTTCTCACACTTCTTGGAAATGCAGCTGTATTTCCTCCTTCTTACCTGGGAAGAGTCAGAAAAGGCTGGTTCTCAAGGACATTGAGAGGAGTTGAGCTTGCCCCTACCTCCTCTCTTTATAAAGGGAAGACATCCCCAGAACTTCTGATCAGCACCTTTCACCAGCACTAAAACCTTGTCATTCAAAATGCAGCTAAATCCCATCACTCACTAGTGATTCATGGCAGGCTCCAGAGGCAAAGGCACCTGTGAGCCTGGCTTGCTGCTGCCTCCTTTCCAGATGGACACTTTGTCTGCCAAGTGTCCCAGTGGCCTTTTGTGCAGCCTCTGAGACTTGGCATCAAACTAGAATCCCCATCATCATAAAACCAATGTAAAAAACCCATGTGGCTTCCATCAAGTTGATTTCTTGTCAGAAAATGTAGCCAAATGAAGAAATAAGCTGTTTCCTGAAGAAAATACTGTGGCCACAAGTAGCTGTGAGCCCATGTTCCAGCTCTCATCCCTTGGAGTTTGTTTTCCTGCTTGCAAGACGTGTGACACTCAAGTCCCTGCTGATAGAGATGAGGATGAGTCTGTGGAACCTGAACAGGGGCAGAAATGCAAGAAGCAGAGAGTGAGAGAGTCTGGTC
Organism: Nestor notabilis; assembly: GCF_000696875.1. NCBI lineage: Eukaryota > Metazoa > Chordata > Aves > Psittaciformes > Psittacidae > Nestor > Nestor notabilis. The sequence goes on along the minus strand of NW_009916644.1, from coordinate 6,732 downwards.
CAGCTGTAAAGCTTTTCTTCTCTTTTGACAACCTGGTAAATATGAATTCTGAAATCTTCTACTTAAAAGGAACCTTTTCTTTTGTTAACCTTGGGTTGGTAGCAGTGTTCAATGTAACTGAAATCTGTTGCACCGAAGCATTTTTGTTCCCAATAGACAAGTAGATGTTTACTTTTCTGTGTGTTTCCCCTTCTGCTCTTCCCATCCACCGTCCCGTTGTGGTAATTTCCTGAAGGTGTAATCTTTGTAGCATGATTGTACAAACATCCATAGGAGATTCCTGACATCTTGTTCTCACTAAAATATGTTAAAGCAATAGTAGTTTTACTTCTGTCCTTCTTTTCTCCACCTTCCCTATTGAGATTTGTAACTCTGCTGCTGTCCTAGAGGAATCCTAGTATCCTGCTATTCAACAGACCTATGTTGTTGACATGGATAACTGCAGTGTCCCTATATTCCTTTATTTTTATGGAGAAAATACAAAAACCCAGTTTTGTTACAATGGATTTTAATGCCTGAGTCATGGAACCATGTTGTTGAAACTGTAAATCTGAAGGCAACTTTCTGAAATGGCTTGAACGTTGCATCCTTTTATGCTCTTTCCTGCTTCCTATGTAGTTCTAGCCCGGTTTTTTAACCTCCTTTCTAAGTTTCAGCCTCCTGTGTATTAGGTACAGTATTTTCTGCCTTTCATACTTTGTAATAAAAATGGAACATTTGTAGATCGACTGCAGTTCACTGTGTGGTGAGTGAAAACCTGAGACCCGTGGGGATGAGCAGGGAGGGACTTGGCATAAGCTTCATCCCCCCCGAGTGAAGCTTCTTGCTGTTGGGGGGTTGAAAGGGGGGGAGCAGTTGCTTTATCTTGTCTCTGGTGAAATGTATTGGTCTCTCATCCTGAACACTCAAACTGGATCATTCTGGCTACTCTGAGTTGCAAGTTACTCCCAACAGTTGTGTTGTTAGGAACCCAGTCACAACAGAACTGTGATGGGATGGTTGATGCACATGGGCTTCAAATATTTGCTCTTTTGAAAGGAAGCTGCTGTGGGGTCCCTGTATGTGAGGGGTGCTTGTGCTTATGGTTTCCAGTTTGCATAGTGCTTGTTCCCTGCACAGCAGAAGGTAATTCTCTGCCTGCATGTTGTTGTTGTTAAGGTGAACCCAAATAATTGGTCTCTGAGGCTTTCTTGAGTACAGGTGAATTGAAGACAAAGCAATAAGGTGCTGATTTAGCTTCTGAATCTCTCCTGTGTCTAGGTGAGCTCTGTTAAACGGTGTTTTCTTTACAGTCATCAGTGCTGGAGCTGGGACCTAGAGGGGAATAGAGTGGCAGAACTTGGAGATTTGTTTTTACCTTAGACCTTGGTGAGCAGGACTCATGACTTAAGTAAGTATTTAGATTAACTCTAGTCCAGCTAAACTGTTGTCTGACAACACTGAATTCCTCTCTAATTCTTTGCGTACAGGCTTTGAAATCAAAGCTTCTTAAGCTTCATGACCACAGTGGAAAGAGTTGCCTGTAAAGATGCTACAGTGGGTTTTAATCTATATATGGACTTTGTTCTTGTAATCCTTATTTGGAGAAGATGCTTTCCTTCTAAGTATTGTTTGTCTTTTACCATAGAGATGTATTTACATCCTCCTGGGTAGTTTGTTTTCCCTGGGTCTGTGCTTTGGATCTCTGAAAGAACATTCTCGGCTCCCCCTCCAGTCGAAGAAGGCAACTTTGGAGCTGCAGAAAGGCAGGAACTGGTAGATGAGATGAGCAACAGATTGCAACACTGTCAGTGTGGGGAAACAAGTGCCATAAAAGCCTGTAGAGGAATATGGGTAGAAAAAGAGATGAGGAGAGGTTCTGTCTCTTGTGAGTGTTGAGGAGCAGCTGGTCTCTGGCTGACTTGCTGTGTGACCCTGGGAAAGTCACTGCTCTGATACCAGCTGTAAGTGAAAAGAACATCATCACCGATCAGGAAGTGCCTTGAAAACAGCAACAGTGAAAGAAAACCTCCATGGGAACAGAACATACTCTGCGTAAGTGCAGAGAACCAGTGGTATCTGAGGTGTTTGGGAGCCTGTGACTGCAACAAGCATTTAATTTTGTGCTTTTTACTGAGTGCTGTTCTATAAACAGTCCAGACTGCCAGCTCAGAAGGAAGGAATGATCTAAAAGCATGTGGTATCTTTAACATCCTTCCTCCTCTTCCTTCTCTTTAGCTTTGCCCACTCCGCCAGCAGGATGGCTCCTGGTTCTTAACCAGTTTCTGAGCCCCCTCTACTGGAGTGCTCTCAGCAGCAGGATGGGAACAGTAGAACAGGAAAGGACACAAATCTGCTGCAGGACAGGCCACTGCAGAACAGGACAGGCCACTGTAGAACAGGACAGGCAGGCACAGTCCTGCTGCAGGACAGGACACAGTGGAACAGGACAGGTATGCAGCTGCTCTTCAGGAGCTGGGGAAAGGTGCTCCAGGCAGGCTCTAAGGAGCTTCACGTGGTTGATGGATGCTGCTGGAGGTGAGGTAAGGTTTGGCCAGTATATCTCCTGCCACACTGTCCTGCAGTTGGGTAATGATGTTAGTTTTCCATTAACTTTCTTTTCAAAGTTGAGAGCACAACAAGAAAGCATCAGCAGCATCAGAACTGCCTGGAATGGCCAAGATTACTCTTCCCTCAGATCTGCAGCAAAGGGTGCAGAACCCTTTCATCATCCTTTGAAGATTTACAGGTTTCTCCTTCTCCTCTCCTTCAATTTATTAGTTCTCACTGCTCCTGCTCAGCGTCTCTGGTTGTGGAGCCTGAGATGTAGAATAAGGAAGTGTTGGTATGGGACAAGGCACAGCCTGGAGACTGCTCAGCTCCTCAGGAAGGATGTGTCTACCTAAACAAGAAGGGCCACGGGAAGGAAAGAAGAAATAGTACATCTGATAGCAAGAAGGGGCTCCTTGAGTCACACAGGTACACTGCAGAAATGGAAACACTCCCCAAAGAGAAAATGACATAGTGATAAAGAGACTGGGAAAAGGTGCCAGAAGTTAAATCCTATTCCAGATTTCCTGTGTAACACTGAACAAGTCACTGGCTCTCTGTGCAATGCCCTTTAATCCCTAAAATAGGGATTACATTTCCTTTTTTTACTTCATGCTGTGTGATGGAATGAAACAATTGGGCCTCTATAAAAGTTCCCCTAAACCAAATGGGCTGACTAGAAATGCAGGAGCTCCTGGAGAGGTGTGGTGAATGTTAAATGGCCTCAAACAATCTGAACAGCTTTAAGTTGAAGAATTGCTGTTGCTGTTGACAGGAATCAAGCTTCTCTTCTGCAAAGTTGCAGCTGTGAAAGGATGTGGGCAATCTGGGTGGAAACCCACAGGGTACCAGTTTGTACTGGAGTGTTCTTGGTAAAACAAATACCTTGATTTACATCACTTTGATGCACAAAATGAGCAGCATCAAGTAGACAATAAAGGTGGAAAAGGTATTGCTGTTTTCTTTTTTTCCTCAAGTTACACAAAATAGGGGCATCTCTTTTGGTAGATACTTTCATTCCAGTTCAGGAAGGGTGTATCAGCTTGTTGGGGGAATGAGAGGCAAGAAGGGGGGGGTCTACAGTGATCCCCAAAAGGCTTAATGCAGATAGTGTTGTGATAATGTGAGTGAAATGACAATAGAACCACAACTTGGCATCTAAAAAATGCTGGTTTAGACACGTAGACATCTCTGCTTTTGTGAGAACGCCCTGGCAGCACTGTGTCCCCCACATAACAAGGACGTGGAGCTGCTGGAGCAAGTCCAGAGGAGGCCATGAGGATGATCAGGGGCTGGAGCAGCTCCTGTATGGAGACAGGCTGAGAACATTGGGGCTGTTCAGCCTGGAGAAGAGAAGCTGCTGGAGACCTCAGAGCAGCTTCCAGGGTCTGAAGGGGGCTACAAGGATGCTGGGGAGGGACCTTCATCAGGGACTGTAGTGATAGGACAAGGGGTGATGGGTTCAAACTGAAACAGGGGAAGTTCAGGTTGGATACAAGGAAGAAGCTCTTCCCTGTGAGGGTGCTGAGGCGCTGGCACAGGGTGCCCAGAGAAGGTGTGGCTGCCCCATCCCTGGCAGTGTTCAAGGGCAGGTTGGACACAGGGGCTTGGAGCAACCTGCTCTAGTGGAAGGTGTCCCTGCCCGTGGCAGGGGTTGGAGCTGGATGATCTTAAGGTCCCTTCCAACCCAAACTATTCCATGATTAGGTTTGATAGGTGGGTGAAGCAATGCTCTAGTAAGAACAAATCATTCTATTTTCAATTTGACAAAGGAGATGGGGAAAAAGTTTCAGTGCAATCCAGCCACCCTGGGCAGCTGGAGATGGAAGAGCACGTTTGACCAGGGCGGCTGTCTGCTTCCATCTGCTGGGAGCTCCTGCTCGCTGTCACAAGCTGTGACTAGCTGTCTGATGTCTTTTGGACTTACCTAAACCAAGCTTCAACACAAAGGACGTGCAGTCAGTCTCATTTAGCAGGACTTCAACTGAGAATCTTACGTGCAAAGTGGAAGACAGACAAAAATCCCAACTGGTGAGGTGACAATGGAGTGTTTTGACATCAGGGCTGGTGCAGTGGGGAATTAATACCGAGTTTCTCCAGTTCTGGTCCCACGAGTAATCTCACTTAAAGCCTTTTTCTAATGACCTTGGCACAAAAAGCGAGTGTGATAATTAAATGTGGTGCTGAACAAAAGTGGTAGGCTTCAGAAAGAGGAGGGAACTGCAATATCTTAGAGAATCAATGACTTTGAAGAGTGAGAAATAAGAGATGAGATGTAGCAACAGAAAGTGCAAGGCTGTGATTTTAGCCAGAAGGAGCAATTTGTGAAGGACGCTGAGAGTTTTCCTGCATCTTGGAAAGGAAGCTGGGATTTAGTAGTTGATAAAGGACTGTGATGAGCCACCATGAATCTGGGAAAAAGCATGGAGAAAAGCTGGTCCAAGAGCAGTTCTCTGTGCTGTCAAAGAGAGACGAATTCGGATTGGAACAGGGGGAAAAAAGACTACCAGGAAAATACCACAAATACAAAGCTCGTATTATGGTATTGTTGGAGCAAGGCCACAGACATGCTTCAAGGATACCTTAGAGCAGCTCCAGTGCCTAAAGGGGCTCCAGGAGACCTGGAGAGGGGCTTTGGACAAGGGATGTAGGGACAGGACAAGGGGAATGGCTTGAACCTGCCAGAGGGGAGACTGAGATGAGCTCTGAGGCAGAAGCTCTTCCCTGTGAGGGTGCTGAGGCGCTGGCACAGGGTGCCCAGAGAAGCTGTGGCTGCCCCATCCCTGGCAGTGTTCAAGGCCAGGTTGGACACAGGGGCTTGAAGCAACCTGCTCTAGTGGAAGGTGTCCCTGCCCGTGGCAGGGGTTGGAGCTGGAGGAGCCTTAAGGTCCTTTCCAACCCAAACCAGTCTGTGATTGTATGACTATGAGAAGAGGGAGAATTACTTGTCTATTACAATGATATGACTATCTTGATGTACTTAAAGAGAAAATACCAGAGAAGAAGAAAGGATTATTTAAGTAAAAGGATAATCTTGGCTTGAGAACAAATGGCTGTAAGCTGGCCACACAAATGGGCTCGAGTGCACAGGAAAGCTAGAAATAGTCTTCTAACATCAGAGCAACAAGCCAGCATTAAAAAAGGAGAAGCCCTGAAAGAAAGAGAAATCAAAACACTACCAGCACCAGTCTGGTCTGGGAATTTCAAGGTGGAATCTCTGGAAGTCATTTAGTCCAACCCTCTGCTCAAAGCAGGCCAGCTTCGAAGTTCAGTTGTTGGCTGTGTCCACAGCTGCTTGCTCTAGAGAGACCAGGTCTGTTGATGTAAACGCTGCTTTACACATCTTTTTGACTACCTCTTATGATATTGTGAGATCTTGTTATTATCCTATCTACTTAATGATGTCACAGATACTGTTGTCATGCTTTGGCCAAGTCCCAGCTTCCTCCTGCTGTGTGGGATTTGGATTCCTGCACTTGCCCACCCTTTTGAGCCATTTCCCTCTCCAATCTAGTTTTCTTCTTTGTGTGGCTTATCCACTTGATGTAACCTCTTTGACATTGCTGCTGCGTTGCCTGTGAGCAAAACCACTTAAAACCCAATGCACTTGCTGCTATAGACGGTTGCCAGATTGAAAAGCAGCTGCTAAAACATCTGCTGGAGGTGGGTTTCCCAGCAGCAGGGTGCCTATTGCAACACCAGGGAAGAAGGGCTGTGCTTCTCTCTAAGAAACCAAACTTCTGCTGTCCCTTTGGCAGCCAATAGGCTGTAAAAACTTCATCCTGCAGGTGGAAATGAAGCAGAAGTAACTTTAACACGTACCGTGAGTGATTACCCTGCTTAGAAACAGCAGTGAACATGAAAACGTGGCTTTGAAGGTCAAAAAGGCAGAGGAGCAGTTTACTCTGGTGCTCTGACACTTGTCACTTATTGCAGCCCAAGTGGAGGACCTGTGATGGCAAAAGGATCTGTTACTAGAGGAGCTGCTAAAGGTAACATCTCTTCCACGGATGCTCTGGGTTGTTGTCTCATTCTTTACTTTTGAAACCAAAGGACTCTTGCTGTCAGCGTCGTTTGGCCTTTTTAACACTCTTGGCCTGGTTTTGGTTGGCGTTTGCTTAGTTCTTTCCTAGAAAAAGGTGGGTTTAAAGCAGCAATTAAGCTCTGCCTCGGAGAGCAAAGCGCGGGGGTCAGCGTGCCCAG
>NW_009916643.1:40539-59219 GCF_000696875.1 Nestor notabilis | reverse complement strand
CGCGATGCCCCGGGCCCGGTGCCTGCCCCTGGGCAGGACGCGGCCCCGATCCCTGTCGCGCTGGGGTGTGGGTCGGTGCCCGGTCCCCGCCGCGTAGTGTGTCACTGGTGCACGCACCCCGAGCCACGCTGCCCCCAAAGGCCTGGTTTAACAGACGACATCTCTAATGAAAAGTCCTCTCCTGTTATATCAACCCACTTTTATAGTATGGAAGTGTATTAACTTGTTAGTGTATCTGTATTCACATTATAGATCGCAATATCATGAAGTAGTGGAATTTCACAGGAGGCTTGGGTATTGTCCATGCTTGAGTAAAACAAATTAAAGGACGGCCTGGCTCTGGAAGTAAGGACTTTGTTTCTTGGGAGATTAGAGCTGTCCATGCAGGCTAATGGATGCCCCTGGACAGACAAGATAACACCATCATCCTAGCCCCTCTGTCATGTCTTTGAAGCCCTCCCAGCATTGCCTGACGTTGCAGATAAGTAAATCTAGCAAGGCTGACTCCAGAGAGGGCTGGATCAATAGACAAACAGCAAGAATACTGCAAAAATAGAAGTTGCTTTGCAAAGTTTTACTACAATTAGTCATAGTACATAGTCAGTACTATGGCTGTTAGTGATCAGTCACATCATATTGGACCTGAACGTTTGAAGGGTATGAGACCCTGTATGAAACCACAGCTGGGGGGGAGACCTTGTGCATGAAAAATTTCTAGGTCCGTACTTTGCATCCAAGCCTGTCTCCTGGGTCAGCTCAGGCCAGCTGCAAATGTCCATGATATGTCCTTGGTTTCACCTGTGAAAGAAAGGCTGCAGGTGAGCTGAGCAGGGTTGAGGGGCAGTGTGGAGGGCATATGTCCTGCTTACCTCTGCAGGAGCACATGCAGCCCTTTGTCTCACAACGGGGACATGTGAGACAGGGAAGTACAAAATGAAATAGAATCCTTTGTAAAATAAGAAAATTCAGTTTTAAGTAACTTTAAGCTTGGTGGCTTTGTACATAACAACAAAACTTTCCAAACCTAAAAAGCCCAACTAAAAGAACATAAAAGGATCCTTGTATAAGATAAATTGTTATAACTGACAGTTTTAGAACCTTATGACCTTCGGACAAAATTTATTGTAACCAAAACAGGACTGTAGCTCAGGAGTATCTGAAACCAGCAGATGTTCAGGAGGTGCTGTAGCGAAGTTAACTGATAAGTAGAAGGACGAGGAGAAATCACTCGCTTATGTCAGTGGTGTTACCAAACTAATTAAGCTGGTGTAAGCATTTATTTACTGCGCATGCTTCAAAGACTTCCAGAACAAGAGTTCAAGGAACGGCCAAGTGATGAAGATCGTTGGAAGAAGTAAAACGACCACCAAAGACCACTACCACGTTGTTATGCGCATGCGAAAATAGGCGTGGAATTATGTAAAACAATTCTCGGACAGCTAATGCATATGTATGACATCTATCGGAAATGTAATGAACATGTATGTTAAGCAACAATATAATCACGGTCTGTTTGATGCTTAAACGAGACACACATTAAGAGGAGATATCCTCTGTGTCTCCCAGCACTGCAATAAAGAATACCTGCTTGTCAACTTAAACTTTGTTGGCGAGTTCTTAACGAGTTCTACGAATCACATGCTACACAGAAATATAAACAGGCCAAGCTGGCTTTGGTCTGAAGCCACAATGCTAAAGCATTGCTGAGTGATGAGCAGCAGAAAGCTCAAATACTTGAATCCAGCCACTCTTCTTGTCATCACTGAGCTGTAACTGTAAATGCTGATCTTTCGTGAAACATTCCTTTCCTTAGAAAGCTGAACAGCCCCAGTCTGTGAGCATCCTGATAAAGAGAAGTTCACAAATTTAACTCAGTGTTTTCATTGTGCTTTTGTGTTTCAACAAATGTTTGAATTTCTCATGCTCCTCCCACTCCCCTCCATCTCTTTTAAATGTAAGACTGCCTGTTTCAAACACAACAGGGTTTCTAAAGATAGAGAAAAGGGAGCAGGGGTAGAGAAGGATCTCAGGAAACCTCAGAAACAATGGGAATTAAGATAGTACCTTAAAAAAGTTTCACCTCACAAGTGATTTATAAACTAATTTCTTCTCCCAGGAATTGGCTGCAAAGACACCTGTATATGAGCAGTGCCTGTTAAGAAGAAAAGCAAATTAAAATTGCAGCATAATGTATGCAATTCCAGTTCGGCTGGAGAATGGGCCCTTTTGGGGTGATTGCTTAGAAATCACAGCTTCTGCAAAACATGTCTGCTCTTTGAGTCAGGCAGCAAATAGCATCCTCTCCCTGTTGACCCCAGAGCAAGATGGATAGTGTTGGAGGAACACATATCATGCTGGATGCAATAGAGCACAAAGTTCTGCCATGTAATGTGAAATGACTTTGAATATGAGCATGCAATTTCTACTGAGAGCAGTGAGCGTGATGCCCTGATAACCAAAATCAGACATCAGTCCTACTGTATCTACTTTTTATGTAGTTGCCACAGGTGTCTACAGCTCCTTCCATTTTTCCAGGAAAAGTCTTTAAAAATGTAAAATACCTCCCGCATTTACAAATTTGTCTATGGTGCTAAACCTCTGGAAGGAAGACATTTCACATCAATGGAAATCATTGCCTCAGTGCCGTCTTTGCTGCTTACAAATTGCATCTTGCCTGGGATGTTGCTGGTAGCAAAATATCTCTTTTGCAACAGTTATTCAGTGTTGATCTCCTTTATGTCAATTTTCAGTTCAACTTGCCTGCCACCATAACCATTTTCTGCTTCCACCCACTGTCAAGGCTTCTGTTTATCTTCTGGCTAGTCAAATTGTCTGCCCAGATGTCTGTGCAAAAGTAAGCCCCAAGCAGGAAAAACACCACTAGGAATTCCCTGGATTCTTGAAAGGCTGTTAATAGAAGTCAAACATTCCTCCTATAAAATGAGTAAATGAATAAAAATGCTCTTTTGACGCTGCTTAACAACCCTGCTGGATTTAGTATGAGCCTTGCCAGAATCTACAGGACAGAGTGCAGACTTTATTCCTCTCTCCTCCTTCCTATGCTCCTGGCTAATGCTTTGAAAACTGCAGTGACATTGATCAGTGCACACGAGAAAAGAGAGGTTTTGTGAAGAAACTTTCACAAGGTCATTTTAGAGTGGCTGCATGAAGAGAAGCATGTCCTTCCCCACAGAAGATGAGTGTGCCATTGATCCTGAGCCAGCAGGAGTCACAGCTTTGGTCCAGGCCTGTTTTACTGCCTTGCACATTTATGTGCCAAAGCTCTGCCATAACCCTGAGGAATGTGGGATTAAATGTTTATATCTCCCAGGGTGGCTTCTCAGTGGTGGCTTCAGTGCAAGTCTGGTCTCACTTCTGCTCCTTAAAACTGCAGCTGGAAGTCCTGGAAGTATTTCTCTATGTGTCAAGTGACAGAACCCCCCTGGAGCCTGAACGCAGCCAGCAGCTCTGCAAGGGCGGTAGAACCCTTGCTCCTTCCTGTGCCTTAAATCCCACTGGAAACTCAGAGAAAGAACCTCTCTCTGTTATCTTTTAGATGTTACCAATGGAGAAGTAAATTGGCCGCATTTGTCTATTACCCACTTATTGCTGCTGAGAAATATGTGTTTGAACAGCCGTCAAGTCTAAAGCTCAGCTGCATGGGTCATTAAAACCACTTCTCAGCTCACCACTGGTAGGTTTGAAGATAACAGCCAAAAAAATACATGTTCATGTAGTCTCCCATTAGCTCTCCTCAAGCTCGTGGGCTATTTAGGCAGCTTAACACAAGATTGATCTTGCTGCTTGGCAGCTCAGTGCAAGGCACAGGCAGAAGCTCTCTTTTCCCTCTGGCTATGGAGAGATTCAAACACCACAGCTGAGCTGCATGCTCTAAATTTGATGAAGGAGATAGCTGATAATTAATGGCCTGGAGAGGGGATTATAGATCAAGATTTACCTCTGAGTCATGCTTTTATGCATTTGCACACATGCATACCTGTACCTGTGCACATACATTAGCTGCAGGAATTAGAAGACAAATGAGACAGCCCTTTACAGAAGATGCTCTGCAGTCCTGTGCTATCACTGGGCCTTACCTTTATTTATTTAACCCTAATATTCATGGTGTCTAAAAACATGGCTATTTCCTCCAGCTGCTGTGTTTCGCTCCTGGAGAGGAACAACAGTAGCTTCACGATCTGCCTTTGACTAAATTGCCTGATCATTGTGAAAAAGCAAACTCCTGCCTGCTTTTTAAAGTAAATCTGCTCAATTTTATTGAATGGATAGAGGTATAAAAATTGACATGTAGCACCATTTCTTTAAAAAGATGTTCCTTGTTCCAGCTTACAGGAGTTAAGCAGAGATAGTTCATAAGCGGTTCACGTATGATTGCACAAAGATTTTTGTGATATTAGTTTGTTGCCTGTATTTCTCCTGTATTTATACTGTAATCCCAGACAAAAGTCCAGTTTTGCTTAAAAATTACCCTGAGTTTCTATTACAAAATCCTATTTTCTGTATGCTTTAAAGATTACCTTGGTGTTGATCTGGGCTCAGCTTTCTCCCTTTTTTTGGATGCAATCAATTTTACTGGCATTTTTACACTTCTAAGCTTGAGGATAAATGTATTTCATAAAAAAAAAAAAAGTAATTTGGCCAAGGGATTAATCTATAATGATCAGAATTCTACAAAACACTACAGCTGGAGTAGTAATTATGCCTTTAAGAAGTTACATAAGCCTTTTTATTACATGTTTTTAATGGGCTTACATGGTACAGTACAAATGCTAAAGTATTTATACAGGGGAAGGCAATGGCACTGGAGTAATCAAGCAGATGTCACAATTTGATCACTGAGAGAGACTTTCATCTGCAAGGGCTTGGGGAAAAGGTCTCTCCAAGGGGAGAAGAGATAAAAGCCAGAGCGCTGGGGCTGCTGGGGAGCACATGATCCAGGTAGCAGTTTCACAAACAAATCAAGACCTGTAATTAATGCACTGTACAGTCTGTCTTGTTTGATATACTGGCATGTGCCTGTACAGTTTATGCCTCATTAAAGGCAATAGGATAAAATAAAAGCAGGGAGTGGCTGGCAGCATCCTTGGTGAACCTGATGGGTGAGAAGGAGCTTTCATAGGAGGCATGCAAAAATGTCCTGGATGAGTGTGCAGTCCAATTAAATAACATGCATCCACCTTTAGTAAAGGTCTTACCCATGTGTCTGCAAAGTGTCCCATTGTTGTAGGACACTAAACTCAGTATCACTGTCTTTACCTGTAACAAACAGGTTGTTTTTCTGAAGTATTACCATGTGGTCAGCCAATCCCTTCCTTCAGCTGGCAGCATTTTGAATGTCTTAAACAAAATCCTAACAAGGAGAAGAGAAATGGCCTTGCCTTGAGCAGAAAAGATGCCACGGCTCCCCTGCAGCTGAGCAGCCTGGTCAGCACCAGACGGTGAGGATAAAACTCAGTGCTCTTCCCGCAGGCTCCTTTCAAGTCAGTCTGTCCTCAGTAGCATGTAGAGCAGCATCAGTGATGCAGAGATACTGGTATCGATTCTAAGTGGAATGACCTCCTTAGCTGGGAGTTTGTATATAGGTTAGGTGTACCACAGGGGTCATCCTTTTGGCATGTGTCTTTCCACAGCATGTCTGCCTCCATCCTCAGCCATGCATGTGGAAAGCAGAGGCCAGCCACATGCTTTGAAGATGTGCTGGGAAGGCTGAAGTGGGTTTGTGAAGATGCAGGCACCTCTATAGGCATCGCTACAAGTGCTAATGCTTGTAGTTGTGTCCCAGCTCCTGTCTCACTTGCAGACTTCTTGTTAGGAGGAGATCCCTTTGCCAGGATGCATTAAATTTCTTCAGGAGCAAGGTCATTCCTCTTTACTCTGTCAGGAGGTAAAGGACATGCTCGTGAAAGCATACAGGCTCTTTGCAGAGTTTGCATGGTTCCTGCTACTGTCCTGGTGGCAAGGCTGGAGGCAAAGCCAGTGGCTACAGGGGAAAGCCTGCCCTGACACCTCCTTGCACTCCAATCAGCGTAGCAGAGGTAGCATAGAGTGGGGAGGACTGTCTCATAGCACACTTAACCTCCCACACAAAGCAGAGGAGAAGCAACTACTCTGAGTAGTAACTGGGTCAATGCCTGAAGCCAGGCAAACACAGGAACCTCCTGGCTGGAGCCCAGGGTACTGGCAAGGCAGGGAGAAGACTGAAGGCGGGGAGAAACCCCAGAGCTGGCACCTGCAGAGCAGCAGCTGGAAGAGGCAACTCTTCACCCTAACTTCTCCCTCCTCCCTCAGGCTTAACACAAGGGAAAGATGATCACTGATGTACAAGTGACAGGAGCCTTTCGGCATTGCAACTTTCTGCTCAGTCTTCGTGCTGAAGTGCTCAGTCTTCCACTGCAAAGACAAACAGCAGCAAGATTGCTCTCAGCAACCCAGACAAGAACATTTTAGTGCATAATTATGGATGAGATGCAAAAGGACAAAAAAAGAAGGAAAACATCTGTTCACATAGAGTTTATTGCTGTTCACTTAAAACACCCATTAAATGCCAGAAAAAGCTATTTATCCGTCTGTTTGAGGCAATTATCCTGCTGCAAATCTCTGTGGCAATTTGCCCTGTGATTATTCCTGGAGTGCTGACACTCTGCAGATACGCTTACCACACAGGAAAAAGGCATGGACCTTGCCCACCAGGGTTTATGGAGGGATTTTCAGATGTGAAGTAGCCAGTGCTTCTCAAGGTCTTTAAGTCACACTTTATCTCCATGGAGAAGTGGCTTATTTCTTGGAGTCTTTGCCTGGAGTTCAGGTGCCTCAGCCCATTTCTTTCAAAAATCAAAAGGAACTTTTTTATTGAAAACACACCTAAAAGTGGGATTGATATTCCTGTAGCCAGTGCCTGAGCAATATGGGATGTGAGGAGCCCAAATCCAGTTCCTTGAATGCTCAAAGGAATCCAGTTGTCCCGTGGATCAGCAGACTTCTTGGCTAACCAGGCTGCAAGGCATGCAGACTTCATGTGCTTGAAGCCCAACCCTGCACTCATTTGATGAGGAGGAAAGCAAGTGTGAGGTTCCCTCTGTGGCTTTAGTGCATTCCCTGAGGGAAAAGTTGTTTTCCAGACCTTCACTTTAGCGAAAATGCTGACTGGACATGCTGACTGGAGGTGCTTCAGAAGCACTGACACAGAAATATGCCACACTCTAGTGACACAGAAAATTAGCCTTTCATCCTGTGGCTCATATATATAAGGAAAGGCTAATGTAAGGCTTGGATTCCAGCTGGTTGACTGAGACTTTGCAGAAGTTGAATAAGAAGGCAAGAGAGGTAACAGTGACAGGAGTACAGCACATGACGCACATGGTGCACACCTCTAACAATGTGAGAAATATATTGTCTCCATGGTAGGTAACGGACATGAACAGAAAGCATGGAAAGCAGTGTGGGACAGTGCTTTCCTAGTACTGGCTGCCCCATCAACAACTGAGAGAGTTGGACTAATCTAGCTTGAAGAGAAGGCTCTGGGGAGACCTTAGAGCAGCCTTCTAGTACCTAAAAGGAGCCTACAAGAAATCTGGAGAGGGACTTTTTACAAAGGCATGTAGGGATAGGACAAAGGGAAATGGCTTTAAACTGAAAGAGAGTGGATTAAGATTAGATATTAGGAAGAAATTCTTCTCTGTGAGGGTGGTGAGGCACTGGCACAGGTTGCCCAGAGAAGCTGTTGCTGCCCCGTCCCTGGAATTGTTCAAGGCCAGGTTGGACGGAGCTTTGAGCAATCTGGTCTTGTGGAAGGTGTCCCTGCCCATGGTGGGATGTTGGAACTAGATGATCTTTAAGGTGCCTTCCAACCCAAACCGTTCTGTGGTTCTATGTTTTTTATTAACAACAGCTTCTAGTATGCTGCTACCTTCATATTTCTGTTTCCTCAATATACATTTTTTTAATCTCTCCCCATGACATGTTACAGACCTAATGGGTTCACGATTATTTCTTAAGATCTACTGCAGCACCCAAGTCCTCCAAGCCTTATAGGTGTGTGGGACCCCGTCAGGCACCCACGTTTCCACTGCGTTCAGCATCACTGCAGTTCGAGACGGAGTGTGCGGATTTCAGCAACTGCTTGATCCAACATCTCCCTCTTGTGGATAAGAAGGAGTAGAGCAGAATAAAATAAAGCATCGTAAAATACACACGATTATTTAATAGCTGTGAAAACAGTACAGATCTCGGTCCAGGCGATGATCTTCTCTCTGATTATTACACTTATTCTTAATGAATTTGAATGTATCTCACTGAAGTTTATCTCAAATGGCATTAGACTGGAAAAGAATTGTAATGAATGGTGAATGCCAATTTTTGGTGTGTTTTTCAGAAATGAAGCAGATTTGTTTTAAATATAGGCAAAACCCATATATCTAGACAATATGTCTATGGCGTTGTTTCTGCAAAGAAGATCAACAAAATCCCCTGTTGCAGAACACTATTATCTTGTGCTCCATCTCTAAAATCCATCATACAGCCCATCTGCTGTCTGCAATTGCAAGGATTGATAGAAATGTCTCAAAATATAACCGTTCTCTTTCTATGCCATAATTACATCCTTGAAGTTCCCCGTGAGCGTGACAGATCGGTTGCCATCTGCCAGGGGTGCCTATTCAATGCAGATCAGAAAGTGCGCATAAGAAGGAAATATTTAAGTATGGTCCAGGTAACTTTTGTCCAGACATGTATGGGCTTAAGGAACAGCACAAGGATAAAATGCTTTGCACAGGTGACAGCTGAGTCTTTTTTTCTTTACAGTGCTTTTCATCATCATAGGAAGTCAGGGAGGTTTAATGGTCTTCCACTGTTAATCCTCTCCTACATGAGAGTGTTTCCCTGACACTTGCTCTGTGTTTCTAGATGAAGACTGGAGAGCCAATGCAACAGCATAGACAGATTTAAGATCAAAATGGAGTTTTGCAAGTTGCTCAGCTGCTGGCTCAGCTTCAGCTGGAGCTGGAGAGTTAATCTTTGCTTCAGTTCCTGGCAAAGGTCTTGGGTGAGGAACAGAAACTCAGGGATGGCTGATAAGATACTGCCAGAGACTGACACCCGAGGCTGGGCAGCTGAAGCAAGAAAGGACTCATCTCAACAACTTCAGCTGCCTAAAAGCCAAGCAGTCAGTGTCAGTGAGCTGACTTGCAGGCACAGAAAGAGCATGACTCACCTTTGTGGGTAGGTGTATAGTTGGTGAAGGGCAGCATCACTATATATCTATGGATATATTTTAGAATATTTAAATTTACCATGCCTAGGGAGAAAAATGAGGGAGGGATATGCTATTATTCCCAAAATACTAGGACGTATTCTTGGCAAATTGAAATCTCCTGGAACAAAAAGCAGAGACTTCTGAGTAGGATGTTCAACCCTTGTGTTGAATACCAAGAATAAGATTTAAAAGGAATTTCATGCTGGAGATGGGGAAAGTGAGCAGGCAGAGAGGAGCAGGAGTTCATGATGGCATATCCTTAATGGTGCCGTTTCGACCTCTTTTTATAACCACAAGTAAGCAGGAAATGGCAAGGTGCAATCTGGACAAATAAATCCCCTTTTAACAGGGCACAGGAGCTGGAGCGAACAGGCTGAATGTACACTTGTTTCTATTTGCTGTAAGTCTGAAAGTAAGATATGAGTGTAAATGCTTGATTTTTATATATGGATATTGAAATATCAGAAACATTCCAGAAAGATAATTACTGGTTCATTGTAAAAGCATAATAAAAATTACATGGCAAAGAACCAAAATAGATCCCTTCCAAATGAGGAAAAAGGACATGAACTCTGTCAAATTAAAAGCAGAAACAGAAAGGCAGGCTAAAAAAGATCTTGAGGAAATAACTTGCTAATACACAAAAAGCTTCCTCTACCCCAGCAGGAGCAGGGAGCTTGGTGGAAGGTTCTGCAGGTGACCAAAATATGCAGTCAGCAGATGGTCAGAGCAGCAAAGAAATCTGAGAGAAAACGAGCCCTAACACAACAGCTAAACAGATTATTCGTGTCTGCATTCAGTATAGAAAAGTTTAGTGAAATTCCCATGGCAGAGCCATTTGTTAAGGGGATAATGCAGAGAAGCTGCCTCAGATTGAAGGGCCATTAGATGAGGTCTTAGAACAAATAGATGCAAGGGATAGTAGCAAATTCATAGAAGCAGGTGTTACTTGTGGGGTTTGAAGGAATGCTAATGGAAAATTGTTGCACTATTAGGGCTGGTGTATAAATTTTTTTCTGAAACAGCTGGAAAGAAGAAGAGTATGGCACTTAACATTGTTTTGGTTTAAGTGCTGTGAGGGATCTGGAGAAATGCAAACCACTAGATCTAATACCAGTAGCAGGCAAACGGTAAAAGCCGTGGTAATAGAATAGTTGCAAGGAGAGATACAGATTAAAAGAGAAATTGGCAGAGCTTTGCAGTGAGGAGCTATGAAGCTGTGCTTCACAACCCTCTTACGGCTTCAGAGGAAACAGTGAAGCTGCAGACTAGAGCAACCACTCAGTATGATTTGCTCAGGTTCTGAAAAGCCCTTAGTAACATCTGTCACCAAGGTTTCATAAAGAAGCTAATCTGGCAAGGCTCCTCTCGTGAGTCAGCAACTGCATGTAGGATAGAGAGACAAGGTAACCATAAATCATCTGTTTTTTACAGTGGAGAGGAGTCATCAGTGACATCCTATAGGGATTGGTGGGCTAATCCACATAGCCATCAGGCAGTAAATGGTGAAGTGACTCAGTCTGCTCGTGGTACCAGCTTGTTCAAGGTAGTAAAATATAAACAGCCTGCAAGGAGCTGCAAAAATCATCTCCCTAGAGCCTTCTCCAGTCTAAACAACCCCAACTTTTCCCTTTTTTCCAGTCAGTGGGAACGTCACTGGACTGCCATGACTCCTCAAATATGATGGATAGTGGCTTAGCCACTTCACCCACCAGTTCCTTCGGGACCTGCAACTGCATCTCGTCAGTTCCCATGGACTTGTGCACCCTCAGGGTCCTCAGATGGTCTCATACATTTTCCCATGTATTTTTACGTTCCATGTTAGCTGAGGACAAAGCTGCAGTTTGACAATCCCTATGCCAATACTGCTGCCAAAAGCAGCAGCTCTGCCCTTTTCTACTGCTGAAAGGACAAATGATGGATGGGGAGAATGCAAAATTAGCCTTCAGAAATGAGGAGAAGAGGGCAAGGCTGCTGAAGAGGGCTGGTTTAGGCTGATCCTAGGTGTTTATTGACCTTGAAGTTAATTTGGTGACGTTCCTTCTGACAGCTGTCCCTTCTGAAGGAAACTGTCCTCATCCCCCACCAAGAACAGCAGGAGTTGGCAGCCATGTCTGAGTGTGGCCTTTCTTGGCCCTGTCAGGTCATCACACATGAAAGAAAACCCTTTGTTTATGAAAGGAAACAGTAGAGAAGCAATCTTTGCTCTATTATTAGAACTTTATTTATCACTTCATTTTAATAATGCGAAGTCTTGAAGGATTTTGATTTGGTTTGTAACTATAAAATCAAAAAAAAACCAAACCTAGATAAAAGTTGCTAATCCTTTTGAATAAGCCATTTAAGAGCTAAGGAGTGGTTTAATCACTAACAGTCAGAGCTATACTTCGACAGTAAGCTCTGATTTTAGGAGTGACTACCTTCAGCTACGTCAAAGGCTTGGGGGATTGCTGGGAGGCCCACTCAGCCTCTGCCATGGAGTGAGTGTCTGGGTTCTGGTGGCCTCTGAAGCTGGTGTTAAGATCCTTATTGGTTTGCCTCGGATTCACTCATACCAGCTGTTGCAAGGAAAGCAGCCAGTGCTGATGCAAAGTAGAAGAGAGATGCTCGCACTCTCAAGACCACCATGATAAATCCTCTCTGTAGAACACAGGCCGTGTCATGTTGCTCTTGAGGGGAAAAAATCATGTGTGTCTGAGAGCAAAATCTGAGGGGCTTGGAGAGAAAAAAAAAAGTGATTTGCAAACAGGTGTGAGAAAAGAGTTGCAACCCCGTGGCTCATATGGGCAATTTCTTCTCTCAAAACCTTTGTGTTAAGCTCCCTGAGGTGTAATATGAGCAAACGCAGTGATCAGTGTCACATACCTGCTCTTGAAATCACACTTGCCTGGTCACTGTGCACTAAAATTGCTTTCTGTAAGAGCTGACCTTGAGCACTGGAATGCAGCACTGCAGGAGACTTCTTTTCCTTGTAAATCATATGGAAAATTGTAAAGTTTTACTAAGATGGCAGGAGCAAAGGCAATACTAGATTAGATTTGGCACAAGAGGAAACAACTAGCTTTTACTGAATGAGAAGCTAGTGCATCCGATACCCTCTAGCTGCACATGAAGAATGCTAAATACTGCAGCAATGTGACCCCCATTATGTGAAGAATATTTAAATATCCTGCCTTCTCTTTGACATGAGGCTAGGAGAAATGCCCAGGGCAGAAACAATGCCAAATGGAGGAGGAGCCAGTACTGAACAAATGTTTGGATCAACCCATCATGCCTTTCCAAAGCGGCAGCTGGAAGCCAGGTGAGATACCACTCAGTCTCTGCAATGGCACAAGCCGTTGTCTTAGGTTCCTTCTATCCAGTAATGGAATAAAAGTCCAAAGCTGCTACTAGGAGATGCCACACTAGCCTGTTGTAAATGGAAAGGGAGCCTCTGCAATTCAAAGCTTGGCCCTTGATGAGGAGTCTTGCAGGGCAGCAATGCACTCTCCCACAAGGCAAGCAGCTTCCTTGGCTGTGCCCCTGTGCACTGAAAAGCCACCTGCCCCATGCCCATAGTTGTGGACCACCGGAAGCTTAACTCCTCCTTGACTCAAGACTTCTCTCTGCAGTCTCACACACTGCCTGGATGGCCTCAGGCCCACCTTCACCTGAATATCCTGAGCTCCCCCCAGTGAGGGCTCAAGAGAGCAGCACCTGTCAAAGATGTCTTTGGAAGTGCCAGGGTCAGGGGAGAGACTCCAGTTCTCCTTTTCCCTGGTTCCCCCTAGGGTTATCCTGTGTATCCCTGGGTAGATGTAAGTTAAGCCATCCCCATCGCGGATGAAGTTTTTCACCCAAGGAGCATGAACCTTGAGTACTTGTCCTCTGATGGGAAAGAGCTTCTTGTCCCCTACCAGCTGGTGGGCTCCAATGCCCGTGCAGTTGACGACGATGTCATATTCGCTGTGCAGCTCCCACAAGTCTGCAACTTTTCTGGTGTACATCTGGACGCCAGTTGCTTTCAACCTGCAAAAGACTGCAGAAGTGAGGCAGAAAAGAAACCCCTAAACCCTCATGTAATTATTATGCACATTCAGTAAATTGCCTTTAACATAGTGATCAAAACCAAACAGATTGGCCAAAAAGTGAAGAAAATGCCATGGGGTTTCTGTATGTGATTTGTCTGATTTGATCTCATCAAAGCTATATTTTTTAGCATACTTGGGCTGGAAAAGATACATCAAGTTGATCAATATTAGACAAGGGTCTGGCACAAGACCCTAGGCAGACAGTCAGGTCCTCACGTTCAAGCCAAATTCCACCCTAAGCCTGAAGTCCTTCCCTATGGAAAAACATTGGTGTGAGATAGAGCCCTGCATCCTGCTAGCTGGATCCAGTTGCTGGGGGTCTTTAGTGGGGGTTTTAGCATGAGCAAATATGACAACGCACCAAGTGGAAGATCCTGTCCTTTGCAATAGTCTGTCAGCTGGCAAAGTGATTGACCCCACTATAAACTCCAGGGTTTCCCTAAAAGCAGTGAGTGAGCCAAGGATCTAGGGCACAGCTGGTACTCTGGGGGTTTGGTTTGGCAGGACACTGAAGCTGGCTGGGAAGAACAGGGGAGGTCTCATGCAGCAGCTCTGGCTGGGCAACTTGCTGGGAGAGCTCATAAGTGTTGTAATTGGGACTATGTAATTGGACATCATGACATAAAAGTATACCAATAAAAAAACTGCTGAAAACTCCTACATTCAGGCAGGCAAGCAGGAAAAAATTCCTGAAGCCCTTTTTTGGACCAGCAAGGTGGGCACAGAGACAATTTTCCTTGTGGCTTGCCAAGAGAACGGTCTATAAATACTGCTTGTGTCACTAGGGGTTTGAGAATTAGTTACATGTTTAATATGCTCTCACTTCTCATCACCAGGGGGAAGAGAAAGAAAAGGAGCTTGATCATCTTATTAGACTACATCCTTTGAGAATTAAGTTGGCTATAGCAGAAATAAGGAGAGAGCAGAAATCACGTGACAGATGATACTAAATGGGTTGTACAACTTAGCTGTGCTTCAGCAGAAATTTCTGACTTGGTTAGGTAATGAAACATGACAGAGCATTTGCACCAAGGAGATGGCATGGACCTCACGTGGCACTGGTGGCACTGAAGTACTCCCAGCCTGGCTGGCTGCTAGAACAAGACACAGTTTTTCACATTTTGCAGTGAGATGAAAGGCGTGCAAGAAGGCAGCTGAGCTGGCAATTGGTACCATGGTGTCAGTACACATCTCTTCACTTAACCTCAAATCAGCTTGCAGCCTTTCGCTTTCTCTCAAGAGGAGACAGCTATTTGCTCACTTTACAGGTACTTAAGTGGGTTAAATGCACATGCTGGGTGTCAGAACATTTTTAGATCTGCATCCTGACTTACCCAGGGCTGTCCAAAACCACGTATTTTGAGGAAACTTGGAAATTGGCAAATTTTCTAATGTTCATGTCAATCCAGACATGAACTCTGAAGCCATGACTCTTCGAAGTGAGTGCATCATCCATCTTATATAGGCAAACATTTCCAAAAGGT
This sequence comes from Nestor notabilis, assembly GCF_000696875.1. Taxonomy (NCBI): domain Eukaryota; kingdom Metazoa; phylum Chordata; class Aves; order Psittaciformes; family Psittacidae; genus Nestor; species Nestor notabilis. The sequence goes on along the minus strand of NW_009916643.1, from coordinate 44,394 downwards.
ATGCTACAAGATGATGCTATTTGACCATTTTTCACCTGACTGGATTAAGAAATTAGCCCAAATGTTGACCAAATTTGAGCTTAATTGGTCCATCTTATTTCTAAAGTTCAGTATTCACAGATAAGACATCTTCCTAGACATGCCTGTTTTCCCTGAGGTTGAATGTATCTTCAAGAACAGAGGGGTATTATTTGGGAAATTTGACAGATGAGGAGCACCCAGAGGTGTTCTTAGGATATGGCAGGTTCCCAATGTACCTTCAAGGTCTGGCAGGCCAAGTGTGGCCCTGTGGTTGTACCAGTCCTATGCCCAGAGGCACTCCTGCTCCAAGCCCAACCATACAGCCACAGTGGTAGAAAGTGGACATGGCATAACTGAGGCCTTTCACATTTTGAAAAAATTGGTTATTCATTTCTTGTGCTTCTCCCCAAGGAAGAACATGCTGCATTTTCCCCAGTGAGAAACAGCCCTTTGCCAGTTTTCCTCAAACCTAAGGCTCTCAAGGAATCCCCAGCTTGCGCCCAGTCCTTCTGCCTGGGTTTCTCTCCATATGCCCACCCTGCAGCAAAACCAACCTTTTCTCCAGCCACAGCAGGTAGGGTGGACAGTCACATTTCAGTGTCGCAAAGGCCTGACCAAATTGATGCTGCGGAAACTTCTGGAGTTCTGCTTTGGACATCGGTCGAAATCCCAGGACAACATCCGACCAGAAAGGTAACTCTTCCTTGGGAGTGTTTTTAAAGACCTGCCACCTAAAAGGACACAGAGAAAAAGCTGAAAAACCTAGTGCTATTGCTCTGCACAAACCCAGGAATTCAGGAACCTGTTCCCCACTGATCAGTGTAGCTCAGTAAGGTTAACAGCAACAGGGAACATGGCTGCCTGCTACTGCAATACCTGCCTTGACAAACAGACAGAGGGCTGCCACAGCCGAGCTTGAGGGTGGCACACCACGGTAAATGAACCGGAGAGAATTCTTCCAGCTACACTGCATGTACTTCCAGCTCTAGAAGTACAAAGTCCCCTTGCAGTGTCCCCACCATGGCTGCAGCCACCATGGCTGGACCTGCATGTAGGGCCACTTGCACGCCCGGTTATAGGTTTTGGGGTACCTGTAAAACTACAAAGGGACGAGCCTCAACACTCCCAAGAGGTGAATTTCTGTACATAATAGGCATCATAAAGAAACCCCAACACATCCCCTGCGATTGCATCCCTATACCTAGTTGCTGAAGCTGGAAGATCCTGCAGTCCCACCCCTATGGAGACCACCCCTGCTGCAAGCAACTGGTGGTTGACAGTACAGAAAACATCAGTTATTAAAAGACATTTGGTGCTGGCCAGTCTTGAGTGGTTTCTTTGTGTGCACCTATGAATTAATTTTGCTTCAAAATACAGCATATCAAACATCTGCAATTCAGTTTCTTGGGAATATGGTCGTAAGAGCTACTCTATGAAGGGAATACACCTGAAATCTGGCTAGGAAAACCTCTCTGCTCCCGCACACAGCACAGACATACTAAAGGCTGCCCCAGGGGGTTGTTCTCACCCGGAGACCAGGTGAATGCCAGCCTCTGATGCTTCAGCTGAGTTGCTGATGGCAAAAAGGTAAGTGAAGGTCTCTTTGAACCACTGCTTCTGCACGTGGATCGGTGTGCCTGCAAGTAAACAAAATCAAACATGCAGACAGGAATAATGCAAAGAACATAAGCATACAATCCAGTGTTGATGAGATGGGACAGACGGGGAACACAGGTCATGGGACTTTTCTTCCTGAACCTCTGTGCATCTCTGCACATGCGGACATGCAGCCACATGAGGTGCCATAAGCAGCACTATGCTGGGTTGCAAGTACCTGGGTAGGTGTGAGGGATGAGCATCCCAGCTGCAACATCACTCGTTGTGTTGGGGCTGAACTGCTCTGAAAGGATCGTCACGGAGCAGCTGGGACAAGTTTCCATGATGCACAGTGCTGTAGACAGGCCAATGACTCCCGCCCCAACCACTGCGACCTTGGGTGCTGCCATCTTCAGGATGCAGAGCCAGAGGAGAGAGGTACCTACCCTGCATTTGAAAATAACATGTCCTGTGTTACCAATATCCCTGCCAGACACGCTCTCCAGGCTATAAAATACCCACACAAGATGTAACATAACTCCTGGAGCAGCTAATGAAGACTAACAGCTGCACATAGCCAAGGCTAAGGATGCCAGAGAGGGTCTCTTCATCACAAGCTGTAGCAATAGGACAAGGGGTAATGGGTTCAAACTTAAACAGGGGAAGCTCAGGTTAGATATAAGGAGGAAGTTCCTTACTGTGAGGGTGGTGAAGCACTGGAACATGTTGCTCAAAGAAGTGGTAAATGCTTCATCCCTGGCAGCGTTCAAGGCCAGGTTGGATGGGGCTTCGAGCAACTTGGTCTGGTGCGACGTGTCCCTGCCCATGGCAGGGGGGTTGGAACTAGGTGATCTTAAGGTCCCTTCCAACCCAAACCATTCTGTGATTCTATGATTAAAAAATCATCAGCCTTCAGTATGACAACAGTTTTTTGAGGAGTATTTCAATAGCCACTACCCCATCCTCAGCACAAGAGCAGAGGGCAAGGGAACTATCTGTATGTACAGCACTGGTGTTTGGGCTTTAGCAGTCTGGGGCAAGGTTTTTTCAACAAAACCTGTGGGAGTGAGGCACCCGTCAAGTTTTCTGTCGTGTCAGAGGCAAAAGATTCGTGGGCACCTGAGGCTGCCACATTTCCCAGCAGCACACGGTGGTCCCCAGGAGCCAGCCAGCCTTGCTGCCCCAAGAGCCTGTATGTTTGCCTCTCTGCCTTGCCTTATGTCCTGGAGTAGCTCCACTCCACCCCTCAGCATCTTCAACTGCTGATCGCTACTCCAGGAGGTAAGATATCTCTGTTTTCTTAGTCCTGACCAAGTCTGGGAGCTTGGCACCTGTCCTAGTGAGCGGCAGACACTCCTGGTTGATAACCACCTGGGTGCCCATCCCAGCAAGGTGCCAGCCTATGTGCCTGGCCACAGCCACCAACAGGTTTCACACCAGTAGAGACACGAAGCACAACTGAACCATGCAATTCAGTGCATGCTTCAAACTCCCTTAAGGCAGGAACTAAATGGGTCCAAAAGAGACCGGGCAACCTCAGAGGTCATAAATCCCTCAGCTGCTTTGAAACAGGTGATTTGGGTGCAGCTGCTGGCTCAGGTCTTCCTTCAAGGGGTCACTGCCAAAAGCTGAGCAGGGATGTAGGGGAAGAATCTCCTTGGCCTATGGGTCTTACGTTTTCCTGGAGTATTCTACCAATTTTCACTCTTGGAGAGGATGCTGAGCAAGATGGATCCTTTGGTCTTGCTCCCTTACGGTGTTGCTTTCTATTATGGGACTCGCTCATCCTTGACTAGAAATCCAGCCTCACTAATTGCTTTCCAAGAACCTTTTCGGGAAACCAGTGCCTGCAGTTATGAGGACAGGCTGATTTCCCATCTTTCTGTGGCTTTTGGCAACTTTGATGCAAATTCAGGCAGGGAGACTGTGTGGGATTATGATAGGTCAGGTTTATTTATGAGATCCTTGCTCATAACTCTTCTCACAGCTTCTCACTTACCCCTGAGGTTTTACTACTTAAAATTTAATGTCCCTGCTATGTAGGGAGAGAGAGAGGAGCAGGCATTGTTGCCTGTTACTGCATTCCTTCTGCATCACAGCCAGGGGTTGTTAAAACCCCTCTTCTTCCTCTCAGGGCAAGGTTTAAGTTTCTTCCTGTTAATTATTACATCTTCTTCCACAAACTGACTGTAAAAGTTTCCCGCACAGCAGAGAAAAAGGATGCAGTGAGGAGGCAGA